>NW_026044046.1:0-160333 GCF_937001465.1 Orcinus orca | reverse complement strand
AGGTCCAAGGAACAGGTGTGGGCTCCTGAGAGTCAGGATAGACAAGGGGCTGCAGCTTTGGCTTGTTTTCTAATCATTTTATCTGGCCCATGTGTGGGAGACAACTTCAAGAAAACCCTCTCCTAATGAGAGGAACCCAGGAGTCAGGGAGAGGAGGGGGTGGGTGGTGGTTGGAGACAGAGGCCTGGTGCCCCGGGTGCAGTGGAAGTCTCTGGAAGACCAGGTGGAGGGAGGCCGCACAGAGTGATGCCCAGGGTCACAGACCTGTCGCAGCTGCTGTTTGTTAGTTCAAGTCCTGCTCTGAGGTGCTCTGTGTCAGCTCTGAGCGACAGGTGAGCTGGGGGTGCTCTGCAATGAGGGCTATGTGCACGGTTCCTGTGTGCCCAGCCCTGCCACGGTACCTGCAAGGGTAGCTCTGTATCCTGGGAGGGGCCTGACCACGAGAGCCCCGTGGGCTGGGGTGGGGGTGGGGTACCTGCCCAGGTGAGCTCCATATTCTGGGATTGGTCTGACCACGAGAGCCCCATGGGCTGCTGGGGACCTGGTAAAGGATGTCAGGACAGTCAGTGAAGCCACCGAGGATATACCTCCAGCTGCTCCTAATTCCTACACCCTGCTGGTCATTCTACCAACCACCAGGACATGGTATTCTGCATTAGTCTTCAATGATGCCTTCTTTTGTATTCCATTTGTCCCAGAGTCACAAGAAATTTTGGCTTGTGAGTGGCAGGACTCAACATACAACTAAAACAATACTTCCAGGCCGTCTTGCCCCAAGGGTGCAAAAATTCCCACACCATCTTTGGGGAAAGCTTAGCTAAAGACCTAAAAGTTCTACCTCTGGAAAAGGAAACCCTCCTTCAGTACACAGACGACATTCTGATCGCCAGCCCTACTAAGGAGGCCTCTGAACTACCAAGCCAATAAAGGATAGAAGTTGTCCAAGAAAAAGCTCAAATATCACAGACTGCGGTGACCTGCCTGGGCTTCATTCTCACAGAAGGTCGGAGAAGCCCATCCCAGGAAAGGAAAGAAACCATTTTCAGCCTTACCCCTTTCTAAAACTAGAAGACAGCTTAGGGGTTCCTGGGGAGGCCAGGGTTTGCTGCTTCTGGATCCCTAACTACAGTCTACTAGCTGGGCCTCTATATGAAACACTGAAAGGAAAAGATGATGATCCTTTTGAATAGAATCCAGAAGTGGCCTTTCAAGAATGGAAAGAGCAGTCAATTCAGACCCTTGCCCTGGAACTCCCTAATTTAGCTAAACCCTTTGACCTTTACATTCCCGGTGAAAGGTGAATCGCCATTGGAGAATTAGTGCAAAAACTGGGACCACTTGAAATGGAACAATGCAAGAATGCCATCCAGGTAGGATAAACTACGGTCACCAAGGGGCTTGGCCCACTGCCACATCTGGCCAAGATACTGGCGGTATCTAAAAACCTGGAAATCAGCAGCCCCAAAGGCCACCTCCCTCCTAAGTGAAAAGGACCCCACGTGGTGATCCTAACCACCAACCATGTCCTGAAGTTTCAGGGTTCGCTCTGTGGGCACACCAACCTCGAGTGAGGAGGCCTTCCAACTTCAACATCCAGAGAGATAACCGGGGGCAACAGGGCACCATGACGACTCATGTGAACATCACTTGACCTGGAGTTTCTCTCATAAAACAACAAGAGTGTGTCCCAAAAGAGTAGACTACTGCTTGCAGGACTTACTGCACCCAGAGGGGAGCTAATAATCTTGGTGGGGGAACCGTATATCACACTGTCACCATAGAAAAGCCTACAGACACCGTGATGATGGTGGCCAATAAGACCGGCTGGACTCTTGTTTACTTCAAAAGGCTGTTGACTCAGTGGCCATCATGGTCCTTGATCACCACCGACCCTGGACTGTCTGGGAGCTGAGCGGGCAGGGCTCTGACACCTGGTGCTGTTTGTACGTTAATTCAGGGGCCTAATTGAAGAAAGCGCAGACTACTGGTCAGAGCATCTAGGCTGGCAGAAACGGTCAGCCTAAGGTGGCCGAACAAATGTGGGGCGGGGTGAAACCGGCCCCCACAGCGTCTCTGCACATCTCTTTCCTGGACCCTTAAAGGTCATTAGAATCTATAACACTTCCAATGCTGGTGCTCAGGTGGATGAGCAGGGAGGCAGGGGGCCTGGGGACAATCAACGTCACCTGGAGGCTGCTGGGGAGAAGCTCTGACCCTCGCCCCCGGGTATGAGGGCTCCCAACTCAGCACTCAGCAGTTACAGAAGAAGGGTCTGCGCCCTCAGCACTCCAAGAATGAGGAACGGGACAAAAGGCAGAGGAGGGGTTTGTCCCCAGCAAAGCCCATTAAAAATCCCTGGGAGATAAAAATAGAATCTGGGCAATAAAGTCAAGTCTAACCTTTTTTATCCTTTGTGCTTTGTCTAATTTCATGTGCTCCTAGGGTCCCGCATGCAGAGGTTCCACACCCGGCACTTCAGACCAGATTTCCTAGTGCAGAATGGCTGGGACGACACCTCAGCTCCTGGGGCCCAGTGCAGACTCCGCGATATAGAGCCTGAGCTGCAGCCAACCCGGCCCTCGAGAGCTCCGCCCCCTCCCTCCCACTGACTCTGACAGGATCTCTACACAGCAGCCCAGCCCACAGCCCACGGGGTAGTGCATGCTCTCACCTCTCCATTCTCTGATCAAAATATAAAGTTTCCTTTGCTTGTGAACCAAACTCAGTCTCGATCTGTTGGCCCCAATGACACTGGGCAGGGGGACACTTGTTGGGGTCCACTCTGGAGGATCAGTAACAGAAATTGAGACTATTGTAACCTCAATGAACAGATGTGTGAGCCAAACTGTAGTTAACATAGAACAGTGTATAAGGCTCGGGTAAAATAAGATGTTTCTAACACTTCCATTTGATATTTCCATCACTTTATTATAAGCAAGTTCAGTGAAAAGGTTTGTCTTATTTGTCAGGTCAATATTAGAGAAACGAAGTGATTTCTTTCCAAGGATGTACATCTAATAATCTTGGCTAAAGCTTCAATCTTGTTTTAAATGCTTTTCCATTGAAAATGATACCTCTCTTTCAGCTCCCCCATTTCTGAGAAGTATAAAATCTTATAATTTATTATTACCAAAGGGGAAAGGTGGGAGGAGGGATAAATTAACAGTTTGGGATTAACACATACACACTGCTATGTATAAAATAGATCATCAACAAGGAACTACTGTATAGCACAGGGAACTACACTCAACATTTTGCAATAAGCTATAAGGGGAAATAATCTGAAAAAGAATAGATATTTTTATTGACATCATCTATCAATGACAGTTAAAGTGTAACCTAAGGGAAGCTGGTGGTGAGTGCTTCTGACCCTGAAGACTTCAATCATCTAAAGTTTGGACTCTGCCTACTTCCCAAGGCCCTTAATGAACATATGTGTAGCCGTAGCTTAAAAAATTCCCCAGTTTGGGTTTCGGGGAGACACTGATTTTGAAAAAGCCCTGGTGTTCTCCTTACATGAATGGGACTCTTCCTACTGCTAAAACATGTCTGTCACACCCAGAGGATGGTATACTGTCTGATCGGGAAGAGTTTGGAAAAGGCATCTCATCTCCTCATCTCCTGGTGCTCGGGTTCACCCCTCCAGCGTCTTTACTAACAGTCTCCCCACTTGGAGATGTCAGCACTGTCAACATCCTGTTGTGTACAGTTTGGAATTTGTCCAGAGGATGAAGCGGAAGGATGAAGAACAATGAGAGACAAGTCCTAGGTGTTCAGACAGGCACATGTCACTCTAATTTCCAATCAGGAAGACGAATTGACCAAAGGCTAGGGTTGCCCATGGAAACAGTATAGGGCTTGAGGAAATCCCGCTGCTTTGTGGCCAGTTCCCATAAACACAAGTTGAACAATGGAACTCAGGGGCAGTAAAATTCACGAAACTGCAGAGTTGAAAATATCCATCACTGAAAAATGTCTTGAGGAAAGTCAGAGAAAAGGACTTGTAAGCAAGGGAGAATGGCAGGAAAGGGATTTGAGGAGGCAGAAAGGACTCGCCATTAAGCACAAGAAAAGGAGCTGAATATTGCCAACATTGCAGTTGGCCAAAAAGGGTGTATGCGTTTTTTTCTGTATATATTCAAGAAAAGGGCATACACTTTTTTAGCCAACCAAACAGGTGGGCACTGGAAGTCAATACTACAAAAGATATCACTTCGCATCTGTCAGAAGAGCCATCCTCATAAAGCGTAAACAACAGAAATGCAGGACAGGGCAAGGAGAAGAGGGAGCCCTGTGAGACTTATAGTGGAAATGTATATTGCCAACGGCCATTCTGGAGAAGTGTATTGTGTTTACTAAAGCATCTAAAAAATGAGCTACAGAGCATAGGGCACTTGCACTCATGGGCGTATATCTTGGGAAAAACAAAAATCGAGAGGACACAGTCACCCCAATGTTTACCCCCTCTCTGTTTAAAAGATCCTCGACTAGGATATAACTTAAATGTCTCTGGAGGGAAAAAATGGATAGAGATGTGGTACTTAGGTAGAGTGGAATATTATTCAGCCTGGAAATCAATGAAATATGGCCAGTTGTAACAACTCCGGAGGAGTTACGTATGATCTTTCTAAGTGACATAATTCAAAAAGAAAAAGACACATATCATAAGATATCACTTAAAGGTGGAATCCAAAATGGCTACACATGAAATAAATTACAAAACAAAAACATAGTCAAATATGTAGAAAACACGCATAAGGCTGCTAAACGGGAAAGGTGGGGAGGGGTGAGGCATCATCCAGGAGGTTGAAATTAGCAAAGATACCATTCCAAATACCAAACTGATAATCAACAAGGCCCACACGGTAGCTAAAAGAACTGCACTCAGCACACTCAAGTCACCGGAAAAGAATATATACGACTGGTAAGAATCTGAAAAAGAATTTACTGATGTCTCTCTGTACGTGAATCAAGTGGATGTACAGCAGCAAGAAACAGAGCTTTGAAAATCAGCTGTAACCAATATAGTAATAAATTGAAAAAAATAAACGACAGAGAGACAGAGAAAACCTCTTACAACTTTTCCTCAGGGACGGTGATGCAACATGGATTGAACACATCTAGACCCACAGCAGGATGAGACATAAGGCTGGAAACTGTTTGCACTAAGAGAAATGTGAGGTTGGGTGAGGAAATGCACACCCTTTAAAGTAATACTACCTGGTACCCATTCAATGGGTCCCAAATCTGCAGGTTCAAGGGATCTTCCTACAGCTAAAACATGCATGGAAAACCCAGAGGACTGTACACCATGTGATCGGGAGATGTGTCTAAAATGCAGCTCATTTATCCTCTCCTGGTGCTCCTGTTCACCATTCCAGCCACGTTACTTAGAATCTCCCCACTTGGAGAATCAGCACATTTCAACTTCTGTTTCACACATTTTGCAAATTGTGAGGAGGATGAACGGGAAGAGGGGGAACCAATGAGAGAATAGTTGTAGGGGTTTGGACGGGCACATATCACTCTAATTTCCCATTAAGAATAAGAATTGAAAAAAGGCTCAGCCCGCCTCGCCGGAGCCAAAATAGGGCCTGAAGCAATCCTGCGGGTTTGAGGCCAGCTCACAAAAGAGCAACTTATAAAATGGAGCTCAGGGTCACTGCAATTCACAAACCTGCAGAGTTATAAATGAAAACTAACGTCCAAAAATATGTTGAGGTAAGGCAAAGAAGAGGATCTGAATGCAAGACAGAATTGCAAGAAACAGATTTCAAGAGATAGATTGGACTCGTCTTTAAAGCACATGAAAAGCGGCAGAATTTCGACAATGATGCAGTTGGCCCAAAAGGGCGTATGCGTTTTTTCCTGATTATATCCAGGAAAAAACGCATACGCACTTTATGGGCAATGAAGCAAGCAAGCAATGCAAATGTGCACAACAAAGAAGTCTCATTTCCCACCGGTCAAAAGGGCCATCCTAAAAAATTGTAAAAACCAGAAATGCAGGACAGGCCATGGAGAACAGGGAGCCTTTATACGCTGATGGGCAGTGTGTGAACTGCCGAGAGCCACTCTGGAGAAGTGTATGGTGGTTCCTAAATCATCTAAAAAACAGAGCTACAGAGCATAGGACACTTCCAATCATGGGAGTATATCTAGGGAAGTCTAAAAATCAACAAGACACAAGCACACCACTGTTTAGGGCTACTCTGTTTACAAGAACCTCAACTTCAGTACACCTTACATATCCCAGGAAAGAGAACAATGGATAAAGAAGATGTGGTACTTATGTACAATGGAATATCTCTTCACCATGAAATCAATGTAATAAGGCTAGTAGAAGGATAAAGAGTGGATTTAGGTCCGATAATACTACTTGAAATAAGTCAAACAGAAAAAGAAACATATCATAAGATATCACTTATAGAGGGAGGGTAAATATGGTTGCACAAGAAATGAATTACAGAACAGAACGGTGTCTCACATGTAGAAAACACACTTATGTCAGCTTAAGGGGAAAGGAGAGGTGGGGTGATGCATAAAACCAGAGTTTGAAATTAGCACAGATACCGTTCAATAAACCAAATAGATATTAGACAAGATCTACACCTTGCTCAATGAACTGGCCTCAACACACCCTATACACCGCAGAGAAATATATCTGAGTAATAAGAATCTTAAAACCCATGTATTGATATATCTCCATAAGGGAATCAAGTGTGTGCAGAGCGGCACAAACACAGCAGTGAAAATGAGCTAAACCCCATTATAGAAATAAATTTTAAAAACAAAATGCAGAAACAATGAAAGAGAGAAAAATTCTTACAAAATTTGCTCAGGGGCTGTGATGCAACCTGGATTGACCACATATAAACCCACAGCTGGATAAGACATAAGGCTGCACACTTGGGGCTGAGAGGATTGGTGAGCTTTGGTGAGCAACTGCCAAAAGTTTAATGCAATACTTCATGCTACTCATTCCAAGGGTCCCAAAACTCCAGGTTGAAGGGAATCTTCCTACAGCTAAACCATGCTTGGGAAACCCAGCGACTGGTATACCATATGATCGGGAAAGGTTTCTAAAACGCACCTCATTTTTCCTCTCCTGGGACTCCGGATCGACATTCCAGCCGCTTTACTAACAATATCCCCACATGGAGAGTCAATGCCTTTAAGTTCTGGTATCGCACAGTCTGCAGTTAGTGCGGAGGATGAATGGGAATAGGGGGAACCAGTGAGAAACTAGCTGTAGCAGTTTCAATGGGCACATGTCACTCTAATTTCACATCAGTAAGAAGAATAAACCAAAGGCACAGCAAGGTGCCCCAGAAGAAGAATAGGGCCTGAAGGAATCCTGTGGTTATGAGGCAAGATCACAAAAATAAGAGCTGAAAAATGGAGCTAAGGGCCACTGCAATTCAAAAACCTGCAGAGTTATAAAGGCCAACTATTTTCAAAAAATATATTGAGGTAAGGCTATGAAGAGGCATTGAAGGCAAGGCAGAATTGCAGGAAACTGATTTCAGGAGGTAGACTGGAATTGCATTTAAAGCATAGGAAAAGAGGCAGAACGTCGACAATGATGCACTTGGCCAAAAAGGGCATATGCGTTTTTTCCTGAATATATTCAGGAAAAAACGCATATGCCCTTTTTGGCCAACCAAGCAAGCTTGCAAAGGAAATCTGCACTACAATGAAGTCTCAATTCCCCCCTGTCAAAAGGGCCATCTGAAAAAAGTGTAAAATCCAGAAAGGCAGGACAGGCCATGGAGAACTGGGAGCCTGGTTATGCTGATGGGCGGGATGTAAATTGCCAACAGCCACTCGGGAGAAGTGTATGGTATTTCCTGAAACATCTAAAACACAAAGCAACAGAGCCTAGGGCACTTCCACTTATGGTCCTATAGCTTAGGGAAATTAAAATCAAAAAGACACAGCCACCCCAAAGTTTGGGACGGCTCTGTTTACAAGAACCTCTTTTACGGGACAAGTTCAATATCGCAGAAAGTGAAAAATGGATAAAGAAGCTGTGGTACTTACGTACAATGCAATATCACTCAGCAATGAAATCTATGTCATCAGGCCCGTAGCAGCATAATGAGTGGATTCAGGTATGATGATTCTAACTGAAATAAGTCACACAGAAAAAGAAACATCATAAGATATCACTAATACACGGAATGTAAACTTGGCTACACAGGAACTGGATTACAAAACAGAACAGGGTCTCAAATTTAGAAAACCAACTTATGCTTGCTTAAGGGGAAAGGTGAGTTGGGGTGCTGCATAAAACCAGAGATTGAAATGAGCACAGATAAAGTTCCTTAAGCCATGTATGGAATAGACAAGAGCTACTCCTTGCTCAACGAAATGGACTCAACACCCCATATTAAACGCCTAAGAATGTACCTGACTAGTAAGTATCTTAAAACCTATGGATCGCTATGTCTCCGAAAGAGAATCAAGCATGTGTACAGGGGCATAAACGCAGCAGTGATAGGATTAGAGAGGTTCGGTGAGCAAATGAAGACCCTTTGAAGTCATATTGCATGGTACCCATTCCACGGGTCTCAACTCTCCATCTTTAAGGGATTCTTCCTTCAGCTAAATCATGCATGTGAAACCCAGAGTATGATCAACCGTGTGATCGGGAGACGTGTTCCAATATGTCTCAGTTCTCGTCCCCTGGTACTCGGGAGCAACATTCCAGACGCTTTACTAACACTCTCCCGACTTGGACAGTCAGTGCCTTTAACCTCCTGTTTGGCCCAGTTTTCAATTTCTGCGGAAGATGAACAGGAATAGGGAGAACCAATGAGAGACTAGCTGGAGGTGTCTGGACGGGCAAATTTAACTCTCATTTCCCACCAGGAAGAGGAATTAACCAAAGGCTCAGCGTGCCGTGCCGGAAACAGATTAGGGCCTGAAGCAATCCTGCGGTGTTGCGGCCAGCTCACAAGAAAGCGAGTTGAAGAAAGGAGCTCAGGGGCACTGTAATTCACACACCTGCAGAGTTATAAATGACAGCTATCGTCCAAAAATATACTGAAGTAAGGCTGCCAAGAGGACTTGAAAGCGGGGCAGAATTGCAGGAAACCGATTTCAGGAGGTAGACTTGAATTGCATTTAAAGCATAGGAAAAGAGGCAGAACGTCGACAATGATGCACTTGGCCAAAAAGGGCATATGCGTTTTTTCCTGAATATATTCAGGAAAAAACGCATATGCCCATTTTGGCCAACCAAGCAAGCTTGCAAAGGAAATCTGCACTACAATGAAGTCTCAATTCCCCCCTGTCAAAAGGGCCATCTGAAAAAAGTGTAAAATCCAGAAAGGCAGGACAGGCCATGGAGAACTGGGAGCCTGGTTATGCTGATGGGTGGGATGTAAATTGCCAACAGCCACTGGGGACAAGTGTACGGTGTTTCCTGAAACATCTAAAAAACAAAGCAACAGAGCCTAGGGCACTTCCACTTATGGTCCTATAGCTTAGGGAAATTAAAATCAAAAAGACACAGCCACCCCAAAATTTGGGATGGCTCTGTTTACAAGAACCTCATTTACGGTACAAGTTCAATATCGCAGAGAGTGAAAAATGGACAAAGAAGTTGTGGTACTTACGTACAATGCAATATCACTCAGCAATGAAATCTATGTCATCAGGCCCGTAGCAGCATAATGAGTGGATTCAGGTATGATGATTCTAACTGAAATAAGTCACACAGAAAAAGAAACATCATAAGTTATCACTAATACACGGAATGTAAACTTGGCTACACAGGAACTGGATTACAAAACAGAACAGGGTCTCAAATTTAGAAAACAACTTATGCTTGCTTCAGGGGAAAGGTGAGTTGGGGTGCTGCATAAAACCAGAGATTGAAATGAGCACAGATAAATTTCCTTAAGCCAAATATATAATACACAAGAGCTACTCCTTGCTCAAAGAAATGGGCTCAAAACCCCATAATAAACGCCTAAGAATGTACCTGACTAGTAAGTATCTTAAAACCTATGGATTGCTATGTCTCCAAAAGAGAATCAAGCATGTGTACAGGGGCATAAACGCAGCAGTGATAGGATTGGAGAGGTTCGGTGAGCAAATGAAGACCCTTTGAAGTCACATTGCATGGTACCCTTTCCACGGGTCTCAACTCTCCTGGTTTAAGGGATTTTTCCTTCAGCTAAATCATGCATGTGGAACACAGAGTATGATCAACCGTGTGATCGGGAGACGTGTTCCAATATATCTCAGTTCTCGTCCCCTGGCACTTGGGTGCAATATTCCAGACGCTTTACTAACACTCTCCAGACTTGGAGAGTCAGTGCCTTTAACCTCCTGTTTGGCTCAGTTTGCAATTTCTGCGGAAGATGAACAGGAATAGGGAGAACCAATGAGAGACTAGCTGGAGGTGTCTGGACGGGCAAATTTAACTCTCATTTCCCACCAGGAAGAGGAATTAACCAAAGGCCCAGCGTGCCGTGCCGGAACCAGATTATGGCCTGAAGCAATCCTGCGGTGTTGCGGCCAGCTCACAAGAAAGCGAGTTGAAGAAAGGAGCTCAGGGGCACTGTAATTCACAAACCTGGAGAGTTATAAATGACAGCTATCGTCCAAAAATATACTGAAGTAAGTCTGCCAAGAGGACTTGAAAGCAGGGAAGAATTGCAGGAAACCGATTTCAGGAGGTAGACTGGGATTGCATTTAAAGCATAGGAAAAGAGGCAGAAGGTCGACAATGATGCACTTGGCCAAAAAGGGCGTATGCGTTTTTTCCTGAATATATTCAGGAAAAAAAGCATACGCCCGTTTTGGCCAACCAAGCAAGATTGCTAAGGAAATCTGCACTACAATGAAGTCTCACTTCCCCCCGGTCAAAAGGGCCATCTGAAAAAAGTGTAAAATCCAGAAAGGCAGGACAGGCCATAGAGAACTGGGAGCCTTGTTACGCTGATGGGCGGGATGTAAATTGCCAACAGCCACTCGGGAGAAGTGTATGGTGTTTCCTGAAACATCTAAAAAACAAAGCAACAGAGCCTAGGGCACTTCCACTTATGGTCCTATAACTTAGGGAAATTAAAATCAAAAAGACACAGCCACCCCAAAGTTTGGGACGGCTCTGTTTACAAGAAACTCGTTTACGGTACAAGTTCATTTTCGCAGAAAGTGAAAAATGGATAAAGAAGTTGTGGTACTTACGTACAATGCAATATCACTCAGCAATGAAATCTATGTCATCAGACCCGTAGCAGCATAATGAGTGGATTCAGGTATGATGATTCTAACTGAAATAAGTCACACAGAAAAAGAAACATCATAAGATATCACTAATACACAGAATGTAAACTTGGCAACACAGGAACTGGATTACAAAAGAGAACAGGGTCTCAAATTTAGAAAACCAACTTATGCTTGCTTAAGGGGAAAGGTGAGTTGGGGTGCTGCATAAAACCAGAGATTGAAATGAGCACAGATAAAGTTCCTTAAGCCAAATATGTAATAGACAAGAGCTACTCCTTGCTCAACGAAATGGACTCAACACCCCATATGAAACGCCTAAGAATGTACCTGACTAGTAAGCATCTTAAAACCTATGGATTGCTATGTCTCTGAAAGAGAATCAAGCATGTGTACAGTGGCATAAATGCAGCAGTGATAGGATTAGAGAGGTTCGGTGAGCAAATGAAGACCCTTTGAAGTCATATTGCATGGTACCCATTCCACGGGTCTCAACTCTCCATCTTTAAGGGATTCTTCCTTCAGCTAAATCATGCATGTGGAACCCAGAGTATGATCAACCATGTGATCGGGAGACGTGTTCCAATATGTCTCAGTTCTCGTCCCCTGGTACTCGGGAGCAACATTCCAGACGCTTTACTAACACTCTCCCGACTTGGAGAGTCAGTGCCTTTAACCTCCTGTTTGGCCCAGTTTGCAATTTCTGCGGAAGATGAACAGGAATAGGGAGAACCAATGAGAGACTAGCTGGAGGTGTCTGGACGGGCAAATTTAACTCTCATTTCCCACCAGGAAGAGGAATTAACCAAAGGCTCAGTGTGCCGTGCCGGAAACAGATTAGGGCCTGAAGCAATCCTGCGGTGTTGCGGCCAGCTCAAAAGAAAGCGAGTTGAAGAAAGGAGCTCAGGGGCACTGTAATTCACAAACCTGCAGAGTTATAAATGACAGCTATCGTCCAAAAATATACTGAAGTAAGGCTGCCAAGAGGACTTGAAAGCGGGGCAGAATTGCAGGAAACCGATTTCAGGAGGTAGACTTGAATTGCATTTAAAGCATAGGAAAAGAGGCAGAACGTCGACAATGATGCACTTGGCCAAAAAGGACGTATGCGTTTTTTCCTGAATATATTCAGGAAAAAACGCATACGTCCTTTTTGGCCAACCAAGCAAGCTTGCAAAGGAAATCTGCACTACAATGAAGTCTCACTTTCCCCCGGTCAAAAGGGCCATCTGAAAAAAGTGTAAAATCCAGAAAGGCAGGACAGGCCATGGAGAACTGGGAGCCTTGTTATGCTGATGGGTGGGATGTAAATTGCAAACAGCCACTGGGGATAAATGTATGGTGTTTCCTGAAACATCTAAAAAACAAAGCAACAGAGCCTAGGGCATTTCCACTTATGGTCCTATAGCTTAGGGAAATTAAAATGAAAAAAACACAGCCACCCCAAAATTTCGGACGGCTCTGTTTACAGGAACCTCTTCTGCAGCACAAGTTAAATATGCCAGAGAGCAAATAATGGATAAAGAAGTTGCGGTACTTACGTACAACAGAATACCTCTCAGCAATGAAAACTATGTCACCAGGCCCGTACCAGCATAATGAGTGGATTGAGGCATGGTGATTCTAAGTGAAAAAAGTCACACAGAAGAAGAAACATCATAAGGCACCACTAATACATGGAATGAGAACTTGGCTACACATGGACTGAATTACAAAACAGAACAGGGTCTCAAATTTAGAAAACCAACTTATGCTTGCTTAAGGGGGAAGGTGAGTTGGGGTGCTGCATAAAACCAGAGTTTGAAATTAGCACAGATACCGTTCCATAAGCCAAATATTTAATAGACAAGACCTACCCCTTGCTCAAGGAAACGGACTCAACAATGAGGTATCACCTCACACCTGGTAGAATGGGCATCATCAGAAAATCTACAAAAAAAAATGCTGGAAAGGGTGTGGAGAAAAGGAACCCTCTTCCACTATTGTTGGGAATATAAATTGATACAGTCACTATGGAGAACAATATGGAGTTTCTTAAGAAACTAACAGTAGAATTACCATATGATACAGCAATCCCAGTTCTGTACATATACCCAGACAAAACCATAAATCAAAAAGAGACATTCACCGCAATGTTCATTGCCTCACTCTTTACAATATCGAGGTAATGGAAGCAACCTAAATGCCCACAGACAGACGGATGCATAAAGCTGTGGTACATATATAAAATGGAATATTACTAAGCCATGAAAAGGAATGAAATTGGGTCATTTGTCAAGACGTCGATGGATCTAGAGAGTGTCATACAGAGTGAAGTAAGTCAGAAAGAGAAAAACAAATCTTGTATATTCATGCATATATGTGGAACCTAGAAAAACTGTACAGGTTAACCATTTTGCAAGGCATAAATAGAGCAACAGATGTAGACAATAAACGTATGGACAACAAGGGTGGAAAGCTGTTGGGGGGGTGGTGGTGGGAGGAGTTGAGAGACTGGGATTGGCATGTATATATTTATATGTATAAAATAGGTAACCAATAAGAACCTGCTGTATAAAAATATAAAATAAAATTCAAAATTAAAAAGAAAATTTAAAAAAAAAACAGAAAAAACAATTATTCCCTTCACATACATGTATTTATATGAATAAATTATTTCCATGCTTATATCTGTAAATACAAAAAAGAGGAATAAAATCTACCTTGAACCAAAAACGAAAAAGAGAAAAAAAAACACAGAACCCACCAGTTCCACAGAGGAAAACCGTATCAGGGCACTTGCTCCAGTTGTAAACAATTCTGAAGTTGATCAGTGGTGGGGAATCGTCTCCCATTCAGCCAGCAGCCCCCACACAACAAGCATCCTCATTGCAAAGCTGGGGCACCGTTCTGAGGCATCTGTGAGTAAACGTGAGCTGAGCCCCAGGCCAGTTGCTGCTGAACTATTCCCACCCGTCCCACGTAAAACACCTGAATATATACAAGGACTTGAAAGCATAGAGGAAGGGCCATAGAGCCACACGAGTGACAGCATGCCGGCCGACTTGGTGCCTGCAGGCCAGCCAGGATGGTCCTGGCCCTGGGTGCTCTTCTGGAAGATTTCCATTTCCCTGCCTGAGATACCCGTCCTGTCCCTGCCCCCACTGCTTTTTTCCTTCCTCACCTCTGCCCAGGGAGAAATTCCAGCAGCAGGTATAGGTGACACATCCTCTTCTTTAGCAGGTGGCAGCCTGGCAACTGCTGCAGAAAGTCCAGCGGAGCCCCACTCACACTGGGCCACCCACAAAGCCGTGGCCTCTCACTCCCTCCCACCAGCCCAGCCCCGAGACTGCTGACAGGGCAGAGAAAATGGCGTCAGGCATGGCTGCAGGGCCTCTTGCTGCCTGGAGTGGTATTTATATTGATCTCAACCCAGGCACACCTGGGGAGGGCTGGCCAGCACGGTAAGGCTGCCCAGGTCAGCCAATCATCACCCCTCAGGGGCTCACAGTTGCAGAAAATGGAACTTGCTGAACCGGCCAGGTCCAAGGAACAGGTGTGGGCTCCTGAGAGTCAGGATAGACAAGGGGCTGCAGCTTTGGCTTGTTTTCTAATCATTTTATCTGGCCCATGTGTGGGAGACAACTTCAAGAAAACCCTCTCCTAATGAGAGGAACCCAGGAGTCAGGGAGAGGAGGGGTGGGTGGTGGTTGGAGACAGAGGCCTGGTGCCCCGGGTGCAGTGGAAGTCTCTGGAAGACCAGGTGGAGGGAGGCCGCACAGAGTGATGCCCAGGGTCACAGACCTGTCGCAGCTGCTGTTTGTTAGTTCAAGTCCTGCTCTGAGGTGCTCTGTGTCAGCTCTGAGCGACAGGTGAGCTGGGGGTGCTCTGCAATGAGGGCTATGTGCACGGTTCCTGTGTGCCCAGCCCTGCCACGGTACCTGCAAGGGTAGCTCTGTATCCTGGGAGGGGCCTGACCACGAGAGCCCCGTGGGCTGGGGTGGGGGTGGGGTACCTGCCCAGGTGAGCTCCATATTCTGGGATTGGTCTGACCACGAGAGCCCCATGGGCTGCTGGGGACCTGGTAAAGGATGTCAGGACAGTCAGTGAAGCCACCGAGGATATACCTCCAGCTGCTCCTAATTCCTACACCCTGCTGGTCATTCTACCAACCACCAGGACATGGTATTCTGCATTAGTCTTCAATGATGCCTTCTTTTGTATTCCATTTGTCCCACAGTCACAAGAAATTTTGGCTTGTGAGTGGCAGGACTCAACATACAACTAAAACAATACTTCCAGGCCGTCTTGCCCCAAGGGTGCAAAAATTCCCACACCATCTTTGGGGAAAGCTTAGCTAAAGACCTAAAAGTTCTACCTCTGGAAAAGGAAACCCTCCTTCAGTACACAGACGACATTCTGATCGCCAGCCCTACTAAGGAGGCCTCTGAACTACCAAGCCAATAAAGGATAGAAGTTGTCCAAGAAAAAGCTCAAATATCACAGACTGCGGTGACCTGCCTGGGCTTCATTCTCACAGAAGGTCGGAGAAGCCCATCCCAGGAAAGGAAAGAAACCATTTTCAGCCTTACCCCTTTCTAAAACTAGAAGACAGCTTAGGGGTTCCTGGGGAGGCCAGGGTTTGCTGCTTCTGGATCCCTAACTACAGTCTACTAGCTGGGCCTCTATATGAAACACTGAAAGGAAAAGATGATGATCCTTTTGAATAGAATCCAGAAGTGGCCTTTCAAGAATGGAAAGAGCAGTCAATTCAGACCCTTGCCCTGGAACTCCCTAATTTAGCTAAACCCTTTGACCTTTACATTCCCGGTGAAAGGTGAATCGCCATTGGAGAATTAGTGCAAAAACTGGGACCACTTGAAATGGAACAATGCAAGAATGCCATCCAGGTAGGATAAACTACGGTCACCAAGGGGCTTGGCCCACTGCCACATCTGGCCAAGATACTGGCGGTATCTAAAAACCTGGAAATCAGCAGCCCCAAAGGCCACCTCCCTCCTAAGTGAAAAGGACCCCACGTGGTGATCCTAACCACCAACCATGCCCTGAAGTTTCAGGGTTCGCTCTGTGGGCACACCAACCTCGAGTGAGGAGGCCTTCCAACTTCAACATCCAGAGAGATAACCGGGGGCAACAGGGCACCATGACGACTCATGTGAACATCACTTGACCTGGAGTTTCTCTCATAAAACAACAAGAGTGTGTCCCAAAAGAGTAGACTACTGCTTGCAGGACTTACTGCACCCAGAGGGGAGCTAATAATCTTGGCGGGGGAACCGTATATCACACTGTCACCATAGAAAAGCCTACAGACACCGTGATGATGGTGGCCAATAAGACCGGCTGGACTCTTGTTTACTTCAAAAGGCTGTTGACTCAGTGGCCATCATGGTCCTTGATCACCACCGACCCTGGACTGTCTGGGAGCTGAGCGGGCAGGGCTCTGACACCTGGTGCTGTTTGTACGTTAATTCAGGGGCCTAATTGAAGAAAGCGCAGACTACTGGTCAGAGCATCTAGGCTGGCAGAAACGGTCAGCCTAAGGTGGCCGAACAAATGTGGGGCGGGGTGAAACCGGCCCCCACAGCGTCTCTGCACATCTCTTTCCTGGACCCTTAAAGGTCATTAGAATCTATAACACTTCCAATGCTGGTGCTCAGGTGGATGAGCAGGGAGGCAGGGGGCCTGGGGACAATCAACGTCACCTGGAGGCTGCTGGGGAGAAGCTCTGACCCTCGCCCCCGGGTATGAGGGCTCCCAACTCAGCACTCAGCAGTTACAGAAGAAGGGTCTGCGCCCTCAGCACTCCAAGAATGAGGAACGGGACAAAAGGCAGAGGAGGGGTTTGTCCCCAGCAAAGCCCATTAAAAATCCCTGGGAGATAAAAATAGAATCTGGGCAATAAAGTCAAGTCTAACCTTTTTTATCCTTTGTGCTTTGTCTAATTTCATGTGCTCCTAGGGTCCCGCATGCAGAGGTTCCACACCCGGCACTTCAGACCAGATTTCCTAGTGCAGAATGGCTGGGACGACACCTCAGCTCCTGGGGCCCAGTGCAGACTCCGCGATATAGAGCCTGAGCTGCAGCCAACCCGGCCCTCGAGAGCTCCGCCCCCTCCCTCCCACTGACTCTGACAGGATCTCTACACAGCAGCCCAGCCCACAGCCCACGGGGTAGTGCATGCTCTCACCTCTCCATTCTCTGATCAAAATATAAAGTTTCCTTTGCTTGTGAACCAAACTCAGTCTCGATCTGTTGGCCCCAATGACACTGGGCAGGGGGACACTTGTTGGGGTCCACTCTGGAGGATCAGTAACAGAAATTGAGACTATTGTAACCTCAATGAACAGATGTGTGAGCCAAACTGTAGTTAACATAGAACAGTGTATAAGGCTCGGGTAAAATAAGATGTTTCTAACACTTCCATTTGATATTTCCATCACTTTATTATAAGCAAGTTCAGTGAAAAGGTTTGTCTTATTTGTCAGGTCAATATTAGAGAAACGAAGTGATTTCTTTCCAAGGATGTACATCTAATAATCTTGGTTAAAGCTTCAATCTTGTTTTAAATGCTTTTCCATTGAAAATGATACCTCTCTTTCAGCTCCCCCACTTCTGAGAAGTATAAAATCTTATAATTTATTATTACCAAAGGGGAAAGGTGGGAGGAGGGATAAATTAACAGTTTGGGATTAACACATACACACTGCTATGTATAAAATAGATCATCAACAAGGAACTACTGTATAGCACAGGGAACTACACTCAACATTTTGCAATAAGCTATAAGGGGAAATAATCTGAAAAAGAATAGATATTTTTATTGTCATTGTCATCTATCAATGACAGTTAAAGTGTAACCTAAGGGAAGCTGGTGGTGAGTGCTTCTGACCCTGAAGACTTCAATCATCTAAAGTTTGGACTCTGCCTACTTCCCAAGGCCCTTAATGAACATATGTGTAGCCGTAGCATAAAAAATTCCCCAGTTTGGGTTTCGGGCAGACACTGATTTTGAAAAAGCCCTGGTGTTCTCCTTACATGAATGGGACTCTTCCTACTGCTAAAACATGTCTGTCACACCCAGAGGATGGTATACCGTCTGATCGGGAAGAGTTTGGAAAAGGCATCTCATCTCCTCATCTCCTGGTGCTCGGGTTCACCCCTCCAGCGTCTTTACTAACAGTCTCCCCTCTTGGAGATGTCAGCACTGTCAACATCCTGTTGCGTACAGTTTGGAATTTGTCCAGAGGATGAAGCGGAAGGATGAGGAACAATGAGAGACAAGTCCTAGGTGTTCAGACAGGCACATGTCACTCTAATTTCCAATCAGGAAGACGAATTGACCAAAGGCTAGGGTTGCCCATGGAAACAGTATAGGGCTTGAGGAAATCCCGCTGCTTTGTGGCCAGTTCCCATAAACACAAGTTGAACAATGGAACTCAGGGGCAGTAAAATTCACGAAACTGCAGAGTTGAAAATATCCATCACTGAAAAATGTCTTGAGGAAAGTCAGAGAAAAGGACTTGTAAGCAAGGGAGAATGGCAGGAAAGGGATTTGAGGAGGTAGAAAGGACTCGCCATTAAGCACAAGAAAAGGAGCTGAATATTGCCAACATTGCAGTTGGCCAAAAAGGGTGTATGCGTTTTTTTCTGTATATATTCAAGAAAAGGGCATACACTTTTTTAGCCAAGCAAACAGGTGGGCACTGGAAGTCAATACTACAAGAGATATCACTTCGCATCAGTAAGAAGAGCCATCCTCATAAAGCGTAAACAACAGAAATGCAGGACAGGGCAAGGAGAAGAGGGAGCCCTGTGAGACTTATAGTGGAAATGTATATTGCCAACGGCCATTCTGGAGAAGTGTATTGTGTTTACTAAAGCATCTAAAAAATGAGCTACAGAGCATAGGGCACTTGCACTCATGGGCGTATATCTTGGGAAAAACAAAAATTGAGAGGACACAGGCACCCCAATGTTTACCCCCTCTCTGTTTAAAAGATCCTCGACTAGGATATAACTTAAATGTCTCTGGAGGGAAAAAATGGATAGAGATGTGGTACTTAGGTAGAGTGGAATATTATTCAGCCTGGAAATCAATGAAATATGGCCAGTTGTAACAACTCCGGAGGAGTTACGTATGATCATTCTAAGTGACATAATTCAAAAAGAAAAAGACACATATCATAAGATATCACTTAAAGGTGGAATCCAAAATGGCTACACATGAAATAAATTACAAAACAAAATCATAGTCAAATATGTAGAAAACACGCATAAGGTTGTTAAACGGGAAAGGTGGGGAGGGGTGAGGCATCATCCAGGAGGTTGAAATTAGCAAAGATACCATTCCAAATACCAAACTGATAATCAACAAGGCCCACACGGTAGCTAAAAGAACTGCACTCAGCACACTCAAGTCACCGGAAAAGAATATATACGACTGGTAAGAATCTGAAAAAGAATTTACTGATGTCTCTCTGTACGTGAATCAAGTGGATGTACAGCAGCAAGAAACAGAGCTTTGAAAATCAGCTGTAACCAATATAGTAATAAATTGAAAAAAATAAACGACAGAGAGACAGAGAAAACCTCTTACAACTTTTCCTCAGGGACGGTGATGCAACATGGATTGAACACATCTAGACCCACAGCAGGATGAGACATAAGGCTGGAAACTGTTTGCACTAAGAGAAATGTGAGGTTGGGTGAGGAAATGCATACCCTTTAAAGTAATACTACCTGGTACCCATTCAATGGGTCCCAAATCTGCAGGTTCAAGGGATCTTCCTACAGCTAAAACATGCATGGAAAACCCAGAGGACTGCACACCATGTGATCGGGAGATGTGTCTAAAATGCAGCTCATTTATCCTCTCCTGGTGCTCCTGTACACCATTCCAGCCACGTTACTTAGAATCTCCCCACTTGGAGAATCAGCACATTTCAACTTCTGTTTCACACATTTTGCAAATTGTGAGGAGGATGAACGGGAAGAGGGGGAACCAATGAGAGAATAGTTGTAGGGGTTTGGATGGGCACATATCACTCTAATTTCCCATTAAGAATAAGAATTGAAAAAAGGCTCAGCCCGCCTCGCCGGAGCCAAAATAGGACCTGAAGAAATCCTGCGGGTTTGAGGCCAGCTCACAAAAGAGCAACTTATAAAATGGAGCTCAGGGTCACTGCAATTCACAAACCTGCAGAGTTATAAATGAAAACTAACGTCCAAAAATATGTTGAGGTAAGGCAAAGAAGAGGATCTGAATGCAAGACAGAATTGCAAGAAACAGATTTCAAGAGATAGATTGGACTCATCTTTAAAGCACATGAAAAGCGGCAGAATTTCGACAATGATGCAGTTGGCCCAAAAGGGCGTATGCGTTTTTTCCTGATTATATCCAGGAAAAAACGCATACGCACTTTATGGGCAACGAAGCAAGCAAGCAATGCAAATGTGCACAACAAAGAAGTCTCATTTCCCACTGGTCAAAAGGGCCATCCTAAAAAATTGTAAAAACCAGAAATGCAGGACAGGCCATGGAGAACAGGGAGCCTTTATACGCTGATGGGCAGTGTGTGAACTGCCGAGAGCCACTCTGGAGAAGTGTATGGTGGTTCCTAAATCATCTAAAAAACAGAGCTACAGAGCATAGGACACTTCCAATCATGGGAGTATATCTAGGGAAGTCTAAAAATCAACAAGACACAAGCACACCACAGTTTAGGGCTACTCTGTTTACAAGAACCTCAACTTCAGTACACCTTAAATATCCCAGGAAAGAGAACAATGGATAAAGAAGATGTGGTACTTATGTACAATGGAATATCTCTTCACCATGAAATCAATGTAATAAGGCTAGTAGAAGGATAAAGAGTGGATTTAGGTCCGATAATACTACTTGAAATAAGTCAAACAGAAAAAGAAACATATCATAAGATATCACTTATAGAGGGAGGGTAAATATGGCTGCACAAGAAATGAATTACAGAACAGAACGGTGTCTCACATGTAGAAAACACACTTATGTCAGCTTAAGGGGAAAGGAGAGGTGGGGTGATGCATAAAACCAGAGTTTGAAATTAGCACAGATACCGTTCAATAAACCAAATAGATATTAGACAAGATCTACACCTTGCTCAATGAACTGGCCTCAACACACCCTATACACCGCAGAGAAATATATCTGAGTAATAAGAATCTTAAAACCCATGTATTGATATATCTCCATAAGGGAATCAAGTGTGTGCAGAGCGGCACAAACACAGCAGTGAAAATGAGCTAAACCCCATTATAGAAATAAATTTTAAAAACAAAATGCAGAAACAATGAAAGAGAGAAAAATTCTTACAAAATTTGCTCAGGGGCTGTGATGCAACCTGGATTGACCACATATAAACCCACAGCTGGATAAGACATAAGGCTGCACACTTGGGGCTGAGAGGATTGGTGAGCTTTGGTGAGCAACTGCCAAAAGTTTAATGCAATACTTCATGCTACTCATTCCAAGGGTCCCAAAACTCCAGGTTGAAGGGAATCTTCCTACAGCTAAACCATGCTTGGGAAACCCAGCGACTGGTATACCATATGATCGGGAAAGGTTTCTAAAACGCACCTCATTTTTCCTCTCCTGGGACTCCGGATCGACATTCCAGCCGCTTTACTAACAATATCCCCACATGGAGAGTCAATGCCTTTAAGTTCTGGTATCGCACAGTCTGCAGTTAGTGCGGAGGATGAATGGGAATAGGGGGAACCAGTGAGAAACTAGCTGTAGCAGTTTCAATGGGCACATGTCACTCTAATTTCACATCAGTAAGAAGAATAAACCAAAGGCACAGCAAGGTGCCCCAGAAGAAGAATAGGGCCTGAAGGAATCCTGTGGTTATGAGGCAAGATCACAAAAATAAGAGCTGAAAAATGGAGCTAAGGGCCACTGCAATTCAAAAACCTGCAGAGTTATAAAGGCCAACTATTTTCAAAAAATATATTGAGGTAAGGCTATGAAGAGGCATTGAAGGCAAGGCAGAATTGCAGGAAACTGATTTCAGGAGGTAGACTGGAATTGCATTTAAAGCATAGGAAAAGAGGCAGAACGTCGACAATGATGCACTTGGCCAAAAAGGGCATATGCGTTTTTTCCTGAATATATTCAGGAAAAAACGCATATGCCCTTTTTGGCCAACCAAGCAAGCTTGCAAAGGAAATCTGCACTACAATGAAGTCTCAATTCCCCCCTGTCAAAAGGGCCATCTGAAAAAAGTGTAAAATCCAGAAAGGCAGGACAGGCCATGGAGAACTGGGAGCCTGGTTATGCTGATGGGCGGGATGAAAATTGCCAACAGCCACTGGGGATAAGTGTATGGTGTTTCCTAAAACATCTAAAAAACAAAGCAACAGAGCCTAGGGCACTTCCACTTATGGTCCTATAGCTTAGGGAAATTAAAATCAAAAAGACACAGCCACCCCAAAGTTTGGGACGGCTCTGTTTACAAGAAACTCATTTACGGTACAAGTTCAATATCGGAGAGAGTGAAAAATGGACAAAGAAGTTGTGGTACTTATGTACAATGCAATATCAGTCAGGAATGAAATCTATGTCATCAGGCCCGTAGCAGCATAATGAGTGGATTCAGGTATGATGATTCTAACTGAAATAAGTCACACAGAAAAAGAAACATCATAAGTTATCACTAATACACGGAATGTAAACTTGGCTACACAGGAACTGGATTACAAAACAGAACAGGGTCTCAAATTTAGAAAACAACTTATGCTTGCTTCAGGGGAAAGGTGAGTTGGGGTGCTGCATAAAACCAGAGATTGAAATGAGCACAGATAAAGTTCCTTAAGCCAAACATGTAATAGACAAGAGCTACTCCTTGCTCAAAGAAATGGGCTCAAAACCCCATAATAAACGCCTAAATATGTAGCTGACTAGTAAGTATCTTATAACCTATGGATTGCTATGTCTCTGAAAGAGAATCAAGCGTGTGTACAGGGGTATAAACGCAGCAGGGATAGGATTGGAGAGGTTCGGTGAGCAAATGAAGACCCTTTGAAGTCATATTGCATGGTACCCATTCCACGGGTCTCAACTCTCCAGGTTTAAGGGATTCTTCCTTCAGCTAAAGCATGCATGTGGAACCCAGAGTATGATCAACCGTGTGATCGGGAGACGTGTTCAAATATGTCTCAGTTTTCGTCCCCTGGTACTCGGGTGCAACATTCCAGACGCTTTACTAACACTCTCCCGACTTGGAGAGTCAGTGCCTTTAACCTCCTGTTTGGCTCAGTTTGCAATTTCTGCGGAAGATGAACAGGAATAGGGAGGACCAATGAGAGACTAGCTGGAGGTGTCTGGACGGGCAAATATAACTCTCATTTCCCACCAGGAAGAGGAATTAACCAGAGGCTCAGCGTGCTGTGCCGGAACCAGATTAGGGTCTGAAGCAATCCTGCGGTGTTGCGGCCAGATCACAAGAAAGCGAGTTGAAGAAAGGAGCTCAGGGGCACTATAATTCACAAACCTGCAGAGTTATAAATGACAGCTATCGTCCAAAAATATACTGAAGTAAGGCTGCCAAGAGGACTTGAAAGCGGGGCAGAATTGCAGGAAACCGAATTCAGGTTGTAGACTGGAATTGCATTTAAAGCATAGGAAAAGAGGCAGAACGTCCACAATGATGCACTTGGCCAAAAAGGGCGTATGCGTTTTTTCCTGAATATATTCAGGAAAAAACGCATACGCCCTTTTTGGCCAAACAAGCAAGCTTGCAAAGGAAATCTGCACTACAATGAAGTCTCACTTCCCCCAGGTCAAAAGGGCCATCTGAAAAAAGTGTAAAATCCAGAAAGGCAGGACAGGCCATGGAGACCTGAGAGCCTTGTTATGCTGATGGGCGGGATGTAAATTGCCAACAGCCACTCGGGAAAAGTGTATGGTGTTTCTTGAAACATCTAAAAAACAAAGCAACAGAGTCTAGGGCACTTCCACTTATGGTCCTATAGCTTAGGGAAATTAAAATCAAAAAGACACAGCCACCCAAAATTTGGGACGGCTCTGTTTACAAGAACCTCGTTTACAGTACAAGTTCAATAGAGCAGAAAGCGAAAAATGGATAAAGAAGTTGTGGTACTTACGGACAATGCAATATCACTCCACAATGAAATCTATGTCATCAGGCCTGTAGCAGCATAGAGTGGATTCAGGTATGATGATTCTAACTGAAATAAGTCACACAGAAAAAGAAACATCATAAGATATCACTAATACACGGAATGTAAACTTGGCTACACAGGAACTGGATTACAAAACAGAACAGGGTCTCAAATTTAGAAAACCAACTTATGCTTGCTTAAGGGGAAAGGTGAGTTGGGGTGCTGCATAAAACCAGAGATTGAAATGAGCACAGATAAAGTTCCTTAAGCCAAATATGTAATGGACAAGAGCTACTCCATGCTCAACGAAATGGACTCAACACCGCATATTAAACGCCTAAGAATGTACCTGACTAGTAAGTATATTAAAACCTATGGATTGCTATGTCTCTGAAAGAGAATCAAGCGTGTGTACAGGGGCATAAATGCAGCAGTGATAGGATTGGAGAGCTTCGGTGAGCAAATGAAGACCCTTTGAAGTCATGTTGCATGGTACCCATTCCACGGGTCTCAATTCTCCAGGTTTAAGGGATTCTATCTTCAGCTAAAACATGCATGTGGAACCCAGAGTATGATCAACTCTGTGATCGGGAGACGTGTTCAAATATGTCTCAGTTCTCGTCCCCTGGTACTCGGGTGCAACATTCCAGACGCTTTACTAACACTCTCCCGACTTGGAGAGTCAGGGCGTTTAACCTCCTGTTTGGCCCAGTTTGCAATTTCTGCGGAAGATGAACAGGAATAGGGAGAACCAATGAGACTCTAGCTGGAGGTGTCTGGACGGGCAAATTTAACTCTCATTTCGCACGAGGAAGAGGAATTAACCAAAGGCTCAGCGTGCCGTGCCGGAACAAGATTAGGGACTGAAGCAATCCTGCGGTGTTGCGGCCAGCTCACAAGAAAGCGAGTTGAAGAAAGGAGCTCAGGGGCACTGTAGTTCACAAATCTGCAGAGTTATAAATGACAGCTATCGTCCAAAAATATACTGAAGTAAGGCTGCCAAGAGGACTTGAAAGCGGGGCAGAATTGCAGGAATCCGATTTCAGGAGGTAGACTGGAATTGCATTTAAAGCATAGGAAAAGAGGCAGAACGTTGACAATGATGCACTTGGCCAAAAAATGCGTACGCGTTTTTTCCGGAAAAAACGAATACGCACTTTTTGGCCAACCAAGCAAGCTTGCAAAGGAAATCTGCACTACAATGAAGTCTCACTTCCCCCTGGTCAAAAGGGCCATCTGAATAAAGTGTAAAATCCAGAAAGGCAGGACAGGCCATGGAGAACTGGGAGCCTTGTTATGCTGATGGGCGGGATGTAAATTGCCAACAGCCACTCGGGAGAAGTGTATGGTATTTCCTGAAACATCTAAAAAACAAAGCAACAGAGCCTAGGGCACTTCCACTTATGGTCCTATAGCTTAGGGAAATTAAAATCAAAAAGACACAGCCACCCCAAAGTTTGGGACGGCTCTGTTTACAAGAACCTCTTTTACGGGACAAGTTCAATATCGCAGAAAGTGAAAAATGGATAAAGAAGCTGTGGTACTTACGTACAATGCAATATCACTCAGCAATGAAATCTATGTCATCAGGCCCATAGCAGCATAATGAGTGGATTCAGGTATGATGATTCTAACTGAAATAAGTCACACAGAAAAAGAAACATCATAAGATATCACTAATACACGGAATGTAAACTTGGCTACACAGGAACTGGATTACAAAACAGAACAGGGTCTCAAATTTAGAAAACCAACTTATGCTTGCTTAAGGGGAAAGGTGAGTTGGGGTGCTGCATAAAACCAGAGATTGAAATGAGCACAGATAAAGTTCCTTAAGCCATGTATGGAATAGACAAGAGCTACTCCTTGCTCAATGAAATGGACTCAACACCCCATATTAAACGCCTAAGAATGTACCTGACTAGTAAGTATCTTAAAACCTATGGATCGCTATGTCTCCGAAAGAGAATCAAGCATGTGTACAGGGGCATAAATGCAGCAGTGATAGGATTGGAGAGGTTCGGTGAGCCAATGAAGACCCTTTGAAGTCATATTGCATGGTACCCATTCCACGGGTCTCAACTCTCCATCTTTAAGGGATTCTTCCTTCAGCTAAATCATGCATGTGAAACCCAGAGTATGATCAACCGTGTGATCGGGAGACGTGTTCCAATATGTCTCAGTTCTCATCCCCTGGTACTCGGGAGCAACATTCCAGACGCTTTACTAACACTCTCCCGACTTGGACAGTCAGTGCCTTTAACCTCCTGTTTGGCCCAGTTTTCAATTTCTGCGGAAGATGAACAGGAATAGGGAGAACCAATGAGAGACTAGCTGGAGGTGTCTGGACGGGCAAATTTAACTCTCATTTCCCACCAGGAAGAGGAATTAACCAAAGGCTCAGCGTGCCGTGCCGGAAACAGATTAGGGCCTGAAGCAATCCTGCGGTGTTGCGGCCAGCTCACAAGAAAGCGAGTTGAAGAAAGGAGCTCAGGGGCACTGTAATTCACACACCTGCAGAGTTATAAATGACAGCTATCGTCCAAAAATATACTGAAGTAAGGCTGCCAAGAGGACTTGAAAGCGGGGCAGAATTGCAGGAAACCGATTTCAGGAGGTAGACTTGAATTGCATTTAAAGCATAGGAAAAGAGGCAGAACGTCGACAATGATGCACTTGGCCAAAAAGGGCGTATGCGTTTTTTCCTGAATATATTCAGGAAAAAACGCATACGCCCTTTTTGGCCAACCAAGCAAGCTTGCAAAGGAAATCTGCACTACAATGAAGTCTCAATTCCCCCCTGTCAAAAGGGCCATCTGAAAAAAGTGTAAAATCCAGAAAGGCAGGACAGGCCATGGAGAACTGGGAGCCTGGTTATGCTGATTGTCGGGATGTAAATTGCCAACAGCCACTGGGGATAAGTGTATGGTGTTTCCTGAAACATCTAAAAAACAAAGCAACGGAGCCTAGGGCACTTCCACTTATTGTCCTATAGCTTAGGGAAATTAAAATAAAAAAGACACAGCCACCCCAAAATTTGGGACGGCTCTGTTTACAGGAACCTCTTCTGCAGCACAAGTTAAATATGCCAGAGAGCAAATAATGGATAAAGAATTTGCGGTACTTACGTACAACAGAATACCTCTCAGCAATGAAAACTATGTCACCAGGCCCGTACCAGCATAATGAGTGGATTGAGGCACGGTGATTCTAAGTGAAAAAAGTCACAGAGAAAAAGAAACATCATAAGGTACCACTAATACATGGAATGAGAACTTGGCTACACATGAACTGAATTACAAAACAGAACAGGGTCTCAAATTTAGAAAACCAACTTATGCTTGCTTAAGGGGGAAGGTGAGTTGGGGTGCTGCATAAAACCGGAGTTTGAAATTAGCACAGATACCGTTCCATAAGCCAAATATGTAATAGACTAGACCTACCCCTTGCTCAAGGAAATGGACTCAACAATGAGGTATCACCTCACACCTGGTAGAATGGGCATCATCAGAAAATCTACAAACAAAAAATGCTGGAAAGGGTGTGGAGAAAAGGAACCCTCTTCCACTATTGTTGGGAATATAAATTGATACAGTCACTATGGAGAACAATATGGAGTTTCTTAAGAAACTAACAGTAGAATTACCATATGATACAGCAATCCCAGTTCTGTACATATACCCAGACAAAACCATAAATCAAAAAGACATTCACCGTAATGTTCATTGCCTCACTCTTTACAATATCGAGGTAATGGAAGCAACCTAAATGCCCACAGACAGACGAATGCATAAAGCTGTGGTACATATATAAAATGGAATATTACTAAGCCATGAAAAGGAATGAAATTGGGTCATTTGTCGAGACGTCGATGGATCTAGAGAGTGTCATACAGAGTGAAGTAAGTCAGAAAGAGAAAAACAAATCTTGTATATTCATGCATATATGTGGAACCTAGAAAAACTGTACAGGTTAACCATTTTGCAAGGCATAAATAGAGCAACACATGTAGACAACAAACGTATGGACAACAAGGGTGGAAAGCTGTTGGGGGGGTGGTTGTGGGAGGAGTTGAGAGACTGGGATTGGCATGTATACATTTATATGTATAAAATAGGTAACCAATAAGAACCTGCTGTATAAAAATATAAAATAAAATTCAAAATTAAAAAGAAATAAAATTTAAAAAAAAACAGAAAAAACAATTATTCCCTTCACATACATGTATTTATATGAATAAATTATTTCCATGCTTATATCTGTAAATACAAAAAAGAGGAATAAAATCTACCTTGAACCAAATACGAAAAAGAGAAAAAAAACACAGAACCCACCAGTTCCACAGAGGAAAACCGTATCAGGGCACTTGCTCCAGTTGTAAACAATTCTGAAGTTGGTCAGTGGTGGGGAATCGTCTCCCATTCAGCCAGCAGCCCCCACGCAACAAGCGTCCTCATTGCAAAGCTGGGGCACCGTGCCGAGGCATCTGTGAGTAAACGTGAGCTGAGCCCCAGGCCAGTTGCTGCTGAGCTATTCCCACCCGTCCCAGGTAAAACACCTGAATATATACAAGGACTTGAAAGCGTAGAGGAAGGGCCATAGAGCCACACGAGTGACAGCATGCCGGCCGACTTGGTGCCTGCAGGCCAGCCAGGATGGTCCTGGCCCTGGGTGCTCTTCTGGAAGATTTCCATTTCCCTGCCTGAGATACCCGTCCTGTCCCTGCCCCCACTGCTTTTTTCCTTCCTCACCTCTGCCCAGGGAGAAATTCCAGCAGCAGGTATAGGTGACACATCCTCTTCTTTAGCAGGTGGCAGCCTGGCAACTGCTGCAGAAAGTCCAGCGGAGCCCCACTCACACTGGGCCACCCACAAAGCCGTGGCCTCTCACTCCCTCCCACCAGCCCAGCCCCGAGACTGCTGACAGGGCAGAGAAAATGGCGTCAGGCACGGCTGCAGGGCCTCTTGCTGCCTGGAGTGGTATTTATATTGATCTCAACCCAGGCACACCTGGGGAGGGCTGGCCGGCACGGTAAGGCTGCCCAGGTCAGCCAATCATCACCCCTCAGGGGCTCACAGTTGCAGAAAATGGAACTTGCTGAACCGGCCAGGTCCAAGGAACAGGTGTGGGCTCCTGAGAGTCAGGATAGACAAGGGGCTGCAGCTTTGGCTTGTTTTCTAATCATTTTATCTGGCCCATGAGTGGGAGACAACTTCAAGAAAACCCTCTCCTAATGAGAGGAACCCAGGAGTCAGGGAGAGGAGGGGTGGGTGGTGGTTGGAGACAGAGGCCTGGTGCCCCGGGTGCAGTGGAAGTCTCTGGAAGACCAGGTGGAGGGAGGCCGCACAGAGTGATGCCCAGGGTCACAGACCTGTCGCAGCTGCTGTTTGTTAGTTCAAGTCCTGCTCTGAGGTGCTCTGTGTCAGCTCTGAGCGACAGGTGAGCTGGGGGTGCTCTGCAATGAGGGCTATGTGCACGGTTCCTGTGTGCCCAGCCCTGCCACGGTACCTGCAAGGGTAGCTCTGTATCCTGGGAGGGGCCTGACCACGAGAGCCCCGTGGGCTGGGGTGGGGGTGGGGTACCTGCCCAGGTGAGCTCCATATTCTGGGATTGGTCTGACCACGAGAGCCCCATGGGCTGCTGGGGACCTGGTAAATGATGTCAGGACAGTCAGTGAAGCCACCGAGGATATACCTCCAGCTGCTCCTAATTCCTACACCCTGCTGGTCATTCTACCAACCACCAGGACATGGTATTCTGTATTAGTCTTCAATGATGCCTTCTTTTGTATTCCATTAGTCCCAGAGTCACAAGAAATTTTGGCTTGTGAGTGGCAGGACTCAACATACAACTAAAACAATACTTCCGGGCCGTCTTGCCCCAAGGGTGCAAAAATTCCCACACCATCTTTGGGGAAAGCTTAGCTAAAGACCTAAAAGTTCTACCTCTGGAAAAGGAAACCCTCCTTCAGTACACAGACGACATTCTGATCGCCAGCCCTACTAAGGAGGCCTCTGAACTACCAAGCCAATAAAGGATAGAAGTTGTCCAAGAAAAAGCTCAAATATCACAGACTGCGGTGACCTGCCTGGGCTTCATTCTCACAGAAGGTCGGAGAAGCCCATCCCAGGAAAGGAAAGAAACCATTTTCAGCCTTACCCCTTTCTAAAACTAGAAGACAGCTTAGGGGTTCCTGGGGAGGCCAGGGTTTGCTGCTTCTGGATCCCTAACTACAGTCTACTAGCTGGGCCTCTATATGAAACACTGAAAGGAAAAGATGATGATCCTTTTGAATAGAATCCAGAAGTGGCCTTTCAAGAATGGAAAGAGCAGTCAATTCAGACCCTTGCCCTGGAACTCCCTAATTTAGCTAAACCCTTTGACCTTTACATTCCCGGTGAAAGGTGAATCGCCATTGGAGAATTAGTGCAAAAACTGGGACCACTTGAAATGGAACAATGCAAGAATGCCATCCAGGTAGGATAAACTACGGTCACCAAGGGGCTTGGCCAACTGCCACATCTGGCCAAGATACTGGCGGTATCTAAAAACCTGGAAATCAGCAGCCCCAAAGGTCACCTCCCTCCTAAGGGAAAAGGACCCCACGTGGTGATCCTAACCACCAACCATGCCCTGAAGTTTCAGGGTTCGCTCTGTGGGCACACCAACCTCGAGTGAGGAGGCCTTCCAACTTCAACATCCAGAGAGATAACCGGGGGCAACAGGGCACCATGACGACTCATGTGAACATCACTTGACCTGGAGTTTCTCTCATAAAACAACAAGAGTGTGTCCCAAAAGAGTAGACTACTGCTTGCAGGACTTACTGCACCCAGAGGGGAGCTAATAATCTTGGCGGGGGAACCGTATATCACACTGTCACCATAGAAAAGCCTACAGACACCGTGATGATGGTGGCCAATAAGACTGGCTGGACTCCTGTTTACTTCAAAAGGCTGTTGACTCAGTGGCCATCATGGTCCTTGATCACCACCGACCCTGGACTGTCTGGGAGTTGAGCGGGCAGGGCTCTGACACCTGGTGCTGTTTGTACGTTAATTCAGGGGCCTAATTGAAGAAAGCACAGACTACTGGTCAGAGCATCTAGGCTGGCAGAAACGGTCAGCCTAAGGTGGCCGAACAAATGTGGGGCGGGGTGAAACCGGCCCCCACAGCGTCTCTGCACATCTCTTTCCTGGACCCTTAAAGGTCATTAGAATCTATAACACTTCCAATGCTGGTGCTCAGGTGGACGAGCAGGGAGGCAGGGGGCCTGGGGACAATCAACGTCACCTGGAGGCTGCTGGGGAGAAGCTCTGACCCTCGCCCCCGGGTATGAGGGCTCCCAACTCAGCACCCAGCAGTTACAGAAGAAGGGTCTGCACCCTCAGCACTCCAAGAATGAGGAACGGGACAAAAGGCAGAGGAGGGGTTTGTCCCCAGCAAAGCCCATTAAAAATCCCTGGGAGATAAAAATAGAATCTGGGCAATAAAGTCAAGTCTAACCATTTTTATCCTTTGTGCTTTGTCTAATTTCATGTGCTCCTAGGGTCCCGCATGCAGAGGTTCCACACCCGGCACTTCAGACCAGATTTCCTAGTGCAGAATGGCTGGGACGACACCTCAGCTCCTGGGGCCCGGTGCAGACTCCACGATACAGAGCCTGAGCTGCAGCCAACCCGGCCCTCGAGAGCTCCGCCCCCTCCCTCCCACTGACTCTGACAGGATCTCTACACAGCAGCCCAGCCCACAGCCCAGGGGGTAGTGCATGCTCTCACCTCTCCATTCTCTGATCAAAATATAAAGTTTCCTTTGCTTGTGAACCAAACTCAGTCTCGATCTGTTGGCCCCAATGACACTGGGCAGGGGGACACTTGTTGGGGTCCACTCTGGAGGATCAGTAACAGAAATTGAGACTATTGTAACCTCAATGAACAGATGTGTGAGCCAAACTGTAGTTAACATAGAACAGTGTATAAGGCTCGGGTAAAATAAGATGTTTCTAACACTTCCATTTGATATTTCCATCACTTTATTATAAGCAAGTTCAGTGAAAAGGTTTGTCTTATTTGTCAGGTCAATATTAGAGAAACGAAGTGATTTCTTTCCAAGGATGTACATCTAATAATCTTGGTTAAAGCTTCAATCTTGTTTTAAATGCTTTTCCATTGAAAATGATACCTCTCTTTCAGCTCCCCCATTTCTGAGAAGTATAAAATCTTATAATTTATTATTACCAAAGGGGAAAGGTGGGAGGAGGGATAAATTAACAGTTTGGGATTAACACATACACACTGCTATGTATAAAATAGATCATCAACAAGGAACTACTGTATAGCACAGGGAACTACACTCAACATTTTGCAATAAGCTATAAGGGGAAATAATCTGAAAAAGAATAGATATTTTTATTGACATCATCTATCAATGACAGTTAAAGTGTAACCTAAGGGAAGCTGGTGGTGAGTGCTTCTGACCCTGAAGACTTCAATCATCTAAAGTTTGGACTCTGCCTACTTCCCAAGGCCGTTAATGAACATATGTGTAGCCGTAGCTTAAAAAATTCACCAGTTTGGGTTTCGGGGAGACACTGATTTTGAAAAAGCCCTGGTGTTCTCCTTACATGAATGGGACTCTTCCTACTGCTAAAACATGTCTGTCACACCCAGAGGATGGTATACCGTCTGATCGGGAAGAGTTTGGAAAAGGCATCTCATCTCCTCATCTCCTGGTGCTCGGGTTCACCCCTCCAGCGTCTTTACTAACAGTCTCCCCACTTGGAGATGTCAGCACTGTCAACATCCTGTTGTGTACAGTTTGGAATTTGTCCAGAGGATGAAGCGGAAGGATGAAGAACAATGAGAGACAAGTCCTAGGTGTTCAGACAGGCACATGTCACTCTAATTTCCAATCAGGAAGACGAATTGACCAAAGGCTAGGGTTGCCCATGGAAACAGTATAGGGCTTGAGGAAATCCCGCTGCTTTGTGGCCAGTTCCCATAAACACAAGTTGAACAATGGAACTCAGGGGCAGTAAAATTCACGAAACTGCAGAGTTGAAAATATCCATCACTGAAAAATGTCTTGAGGAAAGTCAGAGAAAAGGACTTGTAAGCAAGGGAGAATGGCAGGAAAGGGATTTGAGGAGGTAGAAAGGACTCGCCATTAAGCACAAGAAAAGGAGCTGAATATTGCCAACATTGCAGTTGGCCAAAAAGGGTGTATGCGTTTTTTTCTGTATATATTCAAGAAAAGGGCATACACTTTTTTAGCCAACTAACCAGGTGGGCACTGGAAGTCAATACTACAAAAGATATCACTTCGCATCAGTCAGAAGAGCCATCCTCATAAAGCGTAAACAACAGAAATGCAGGACAGGGCAAGGAGAAGAGGGAGCCCTGTGAGACTTATAGTGGAAATGTATATTGCCAACGGCCATTCTGGAGAAGTGTATTGTGTTTACTAAAGCATCTAAAAAATGAGCTACAGAGCATAGGGCACTTGCACTCATGGGCGTATATCTTGGGAAAAACAAAAATTGAGAGGACACAGGCACCCCAATGTTTACCCCCTCTCTGTTTAAAAGATCCTCGACTAGGATATAACTTAAATGTCTCTGGAGGGAAAAAATGGATAGAGATGTGGTACTTAGGTAGAGTGGAATATTATTCAGCCTGGAAATCAATGAAATATGGCCAGTTGTAACAACTCCGGAGGAGTTACGTATGATCATTCTAAGTGACATAATTCAAAAAGAAAAAGACACATATCATAAGATATCACTTAAAGGTGGAATCCAAAATGGCTACACATGAAATAAATTACAAAACAAAAACATAGTCAAATATGTAGAAAACACGCATAAGGCTGCTAAACGGGAAAGGTTGGGAGGGGTGAGGCATCATCCAGGAGGTTGAAATTAGCAAAGATACCATTCCAAATACCAAACTGATAATCAACAAGGCCCACACGGTAGCTAAAAGAACTGCACTCAGCACACTCAAGTCACCGGAAAAGAATATATACGACTGGTAAGAATCTGAAAAAGAATTTACTGATGTCTCTCTGTACGTGAATCAAGTGGATGTACAGCAGCAAGAAACAGAGCTTTGAAAATCAGCTGTAACCAATATAGTAATAAATTGAAAAAAATAAACGACAGAGAGACAGAGAAAACCTCTTACAACTTTTCCTCAGGGACGGTGATGCAACATGGATTGAACACATCTAGACCCACAGCAGGATGAGACATAAGGCTGGAAACTGTTTGCACTAAGAGAAATGTGAGGTTGGGTGAGGAAATGCACACCCTTTAAAGTAATACTACCTGGTACCCATTCAATGGGTCCCAAATCTGCAGGTTCAAGGGATCTTCCTACAGCTAAAACATGCATGGAAAACCCAGAGGACTGTACACCATGTGATCGGGAGATGTGTCTAAAATGCAGCTCATTTATCCTCTCCTGGTGCTCCTGTTCACCATTCCAGCCACGTTACTTAGAATCTCCCCACTTGGAGAATCAGCACATTTCAACTTCTGTTTCACACATTTTGCAAATTGTGAGGAGGATGAACGGGAAGAGGGGGAACCAATGAGAGAATAGTTGTAGGGGTTTGGACGGGCACATATCTCTCTAATTTCCCATTAAGAATAAGAATTGAAAAAAGGCTCAGCCCGCCTCGCCGGAGCCAAAATAGGGCCTGAAGCAATCCTGCGGGTTTGAGGCCAGCTCACAAAAGAGCAACTTATAAAATGGAGCTCAGGGTCACTGCAATTCACAAACCTGCAGAGTTATAAATGAAACTAATGTCCAAAAATATGTTGAGGTAAGGTAAAGAAGAGGATCTGAATGCAAGACAGAATTGCAAGAAACAGATTTCAAGAGATAGATTGGACTCGTCTTTAAAGCACATGAAAAGCGGCAGAATTTCGACAATGATGCAGTTGGCCCAAAAGGGCGTATGCGTTTTTTCCTGATTATATCCAGGAAAAAACGCATACGCACTTTATGGGCAACGAAGCAAGCAAGCAATGCAAATGTGCACAACAAAGAAGTCTCATTTCCCACCGGTCAAAAGGGCCATCCTAAAAAATTGTAAAAACCAGAAATGCAGGACAGGCCATGGAGAACAGGGAGCCTTTATACGCTGATGGGCAGTGTGTGAACTGCCGAGAGCCACTCTGGAGAAGTGTATGGTGGTTCCTAAATCATCTAAAAAACAGAGCTACAGAGCATAGGACACTTCCAATCATGGGAGTATATCTAGGGAAGTCTAAAAATCAACAAGACACAAGCACACCACAGTTTAGGGCTACTCTGTTTACAAGAACCTCAACTTCAGTACACCTTAAATATCCCAGGAAAGAGAACAATGGATAAAGAAGATGTGGTACTTATGTACAATGGAATATCTCTTCACCATGAAATCAATGTAATACGGCTAGTAGAAGGATAAAGAGTGGATTTAGGTCCGATAATACTACTTGAAATAAGTCAAACAGAAAAAGAAACATATCATAAGATATCACTTATAGAGGGAGGGTAAATATGGCTGCACAAGAAATGAATTACAGAACAGAACAGTGTCTCACATGTAGAAAACACACTTATGTCAGCTTAAGGGGAAAGGAGAGGTGGGGTGATGCATAAAACCAGAGTTTGAAATTAGCACAGATACCGTTCAATAAACCAAATAGATATTAGACAAGATCTACACCTTGCTCAATGAACTGGCCTCAACACACCCTATACACCGCAGAGAAATATATCTGAGTAATAAGAATCTTAAAACCCATGTATTGATATATCTCCATAAGGGAATCAAGTGTGTGCAGAGCAGCACAAACACAGCAGTGAAAATGAGCTAAACCCCATTATAGAAATAAATTTTAAAAACAAAATGCAGAAACAATGAAAGAGAGAAAAATTCTTACAAAATTTGCTCAGGGGCTGTGATGCAACCTGGATTGACCACATATAAACCCACAGCTGGATAAGACATAAGGCTGCACACTTGGGGCTGAGAGGATTGGTGAGCTTTGGTGAGCAACTGCCAAAAGTTTAATGCAATACTTCATGCTACTCATTCCAAGGGTCCCAAAACTCCAGGTTGAAGGGAATCTTCCTACAGCTAAACCATGCTTGGGAAACCCAGCGACTGGTATACCATATGATCGGGAAAGGTTTCTAAAACGCACCTCATTTTTCCTCTCCTGGGACTCCAGATCGACATTCCAGCCGCTTTACTAACAATATCCCCACATGGAGAGTCAATGCCTTTAAGTTCTGGTATCGCACAGTCTGCAGTTAGTGCGGAGGATGAATGGGAATAGGGGGAACCAGTGAGAAACTAGCTGTAGCAGTTTCAATGGGCACATGTCACTCTAATTTCACATCAGTAAGAAGAATAAACCAAAGGCACAGCAAGGTGCCCCAGAAGAAGAATAGGGCCTGAAGGAATCCTGTGGTTATGAGGCAAGATCACAAAAATAAGAGCTGAAAAATGGAGCTAAGGGCCACTGCAATTCAAAAACCTGCAGAGTTATAAAGGCCAACTATTTTCAAAAAATATATTGAGGTAAGGCTATGAAGAGGCATTGAAGGCAAGGCAGAATTGCAGGAAACTGATTTCAGGAGGTAGACTGGAATTGCATTTAAAGCATAGGAAAAGAGGCAGAACGTCGACAATGATGCACTTGGCCAAAAAGGGCGTATGCGTTTTTTCCTGAATATATTCAGGAAAAAACGCATACGCCCTTTTTGGCCAACCAAGCAAGCTTGCAAAGGAAATCTGCACTACAATGAAGTCTCAATTCCCCCCTGTCAAAAGGGCCATCTGAAAAAAGTGTAAAATCCAGAAAGGCAGGACAGGCCATGGAGAACTGGGAGCCTGGTTATGCTGATGGGCGGGATGTAAATTGCCAACAGCCACTGGGGATAAGTGTATGGTGTTTCCTAAAACATCTAAAAAACAAAGCAACAGAGCCTAGGGCACTTCCACTTATGGTCCTATAGCTTAGGGAAATTAAAATCAAAAAGACACAGCCACCCCAAAATTTAGGATAGCTCTGTTTACAAGAAACTCATTTACGGTACAAGTTCAATATCGGAGAGAGTGAAAAATGGACAAAGAAGTTGTGGTACTTATGTACAATGCAATATCAGTCAGGAATGAAATCTATGTCATCAGGCCCGTAGCAGCATAATGAGTGGATTCAGGTATGATGATTCTAACTGAAATAAGTCACACAGAAAAAGAAACATCATAAGTTATCACTAATACACGGAATGTAAACTTGGCTACACAGGAACTGGATTACAAAACAGAACAGGGTCTCAAATTTAGAAAACAACTTATGCTTGCTTCAGGGGAAAGGTGAGTTGGGGTGCTGCATAAAACCAGAGATTGAAATGAGCACAGATAAAGTTCCTTAAGCCAAACATGTAATAGACAAGAGCTACTCCTTGCTCAAAGAAATGGGCTCAAAACCCCATAATAAACGCCTAAATATGTAGCTGACTACTAAGTATCTTAAAACCTATGGATTGCTATGTCTCTGAAAGAGAATCAAGCGTGTGTACAGGGGTATAAATGCAGCAGTGATAGGATTGGAGAGGTTCGGTGAGCAAATGAAGACTCTTTGAAGTCATATTGCATGGTACCCATTCCACGGGTCTCAACTCTCCAGGTTTAAGGGATTCTTCCTTCAGCTAAAGCATGCATGTGGAACCCAGAGTATGATCAACCGTGTGATCGGGAGATGTGTTCAAATATGTCTCAGTTTTCGTCCCCTGGTACTCGGGTGCAACATTCCAGACGCTTTACTAACACTCTCCCGACTTGGAGACTCAGTGCCTTTAACCTCCTGTTTGGCTCAGTTTGCAATTTCTGCGGAAGATGAACAGGAATAGGGAGAACCAATGAGAGACTAGCTGGAGGTGTCTGGACGGGCAAATATAACTCTCATTTCCCACCAGGAAGAGGAATTAACCAGAGGCTCAGCGTGCTGTGCCGGAACCAGATTAGGGTCTGAAGCAATCTTGCGGTGTTGCGGCCAGATCACAAGAAAGCGAGTTGAAGAAAGGAGCTCAGGGGCACTGTAATTCACAAACCTGCAGAGTTATAAATGACAGCTATCGTCCAAAAATATACTGAAGTAAGGCTGCCAAGAGGACTTGAAAGCGGGGCAGAATTGCAGGAAACCGAATTCAGGTTGTAGACTGGAATTGCATTTAAAGCATAGGAAAAGAGGCAGAACGTCCACAATGATGCACTTGGCCAAAAAGGGCGTATGCGTTTTTTCCTGAATATATTCAGGAAAAAACGCATACGCCCTTTTTGGCCAAACAAGCAAGCTTGCAAAGGAAATCTGCACTACAATGAAGTCTCACTTCCCCCCGGTCAAAAGGGCCATCTGAAAAAAGTGTAAAATCCAGAAAGGCAGGACAGGCCATGGAGACCTGGGAGCCTTGTTATGCTGATGGGCGGGATGTAAATTGCCAACAGCCACTCGGGAAAAGTGTATGGTGTTTCTTGAAACATCTAAAAAACAAAGCAACAGAGTCTAGGGCACTTCCACTTATTGTCCTATAGCTTAGGGAAATTAAAATCAAAAAGACACAGCCACCCAAAATTTGGGACGGCTCTGTTTACAAGAACCTCATTTACAGTACAAGTTCAATAGAGCAGAAAGCGAAAAATGGATAAAGAAGTTGTGGTACTTATGGACAATGCAATATCACTCCGCAATGAAATCTATGTCATCAGGCCTGTAGCAGCATACAGTGGATTCAGGTATGATGATTCTAACTGAAATAAGTCACACAGAAAAAGAAACATCATAAGATATCACTAATACACGGAATGTAAACTTGGCTACACAGGAACTGGATTACAAAACAGAACAGGGTCTCAAATTTAGAAAACCAACTTATGCTTGCTTAAGGGGAAAGGTGAGTTGGGGTGCTGCATAAAACCAGAGATTGAAATGAGCACAGATAAAGTTCCTTAAGCCAAATATGTAATGGACAAGAACTACTCCATGCTCAACGAAATGGACTCAACACCCCATATTAAACGCCTAAGAATGTACCTGACTAGTAAGTATATTAAAACCTATGGATTGCTATGTCTCTGAAAGAGAATCAAGCGTGTGTACAGGGGCATAAATGCAGCAGTGATAGGATTGGAGAGCTTCGGTGAGCAAATGAAGAACCTTTGAAGTCATGTTGCATGGTACCCATTCCACGGGTCTCAATTCTCCAGGTTTAAGGGATTCTATCTTCAGCTAAAACATGCATGTGGAACCCAGAGTATGATCAACTCTGTGCTCGGGAGACGTGTTCAAATATGTCTCAGTTCTCGTCCCCTGGTACTCGGGAGCAACATTCCAGACGCTTTACTAACACTCTCCCGACTTGGACAGTCAGTGCCTTTAACCTCCTGTTTGGCCCAGTTTGCAATTTCTGCGGAAGATGAACAGGAATAGGGAGAACCAATGAGAGACTAGCTGGAGGTGTCTGGACGGGCAAATTTAACTCTCATTTCCCACCAGGAAGAGGAATTAACCAAAGGCTCAGCGTGCCGTGCCGGAAACAGATTAGGGCCTGAAGCAATCCTGCGGTGTTGCGGCCAGCTCACAAGAAAGCGAGTTGAAGAAAGGAGCTCAGGGGCACTGTAATTCACAAACCTGCAGAGTTATAAATGACAGCTATCGTCCAAAAATATACTGAAGTAAGGCTGCCAAGAGGACTTGAAAGCGGGGCAGAATTGCAGGAAACCGATTTCGGGAGGTAGACTGCAATTGCATTTAAAGCATTGGAAAAGAGGCAGAACGTCGACAATGATGCACGTGACCAAAAAGGGCGTATGCGTTTTTTCCTGAATATATTCAGGAAAAAACGCATACGCCCTTTTTGGCCAACCAAGCAAGCTTGCAAAGGAAATCTGCAGTACAATGAAGTCTCACTTCCCCCCGGTCAAAAGGGCCATCTGAAAAAAGTGTAAAATCCAGAAAGGCAGGACAGGCCATGGAGAACTGGGAGCCTGGTTATGCTGATTGGCGGGATGTAAATTGCCAACAGCCACTGGGGATAAGTGTATGGTGTTTCCTGAAACATCTAGAAAACAAAGCAACGGAGCCTAGGGCACTTCCACTTATTGTCCTATAGCTTAGGGAAATTAAAATAAAAAAGACACAGCCACCCCAAAATTTGGGACGGCTCTGTTTACAGGAACCTCTTCTGCAGCACAAGTTAAATATGCCAGAGAGCAAATAATGGATAAAGAATTTGCGGTACTTACGTACAACAGTATACCTCTCAGCATTGACATCTATGTCATCAGGCCCGTACCAGCATAATGAGTGGATTGAGGCACGGTGATTCTAAGTGAAAAAAGTCACAGAGAAAAAGAAACATCATAAGGTACCACTAATACATGGAATGAGAACTTGGCTACACATGAACTGAATTACAAAACAGAACAGGGTCTCAAATTTAGAAAACCAACTTATGCTTGCTTAAGGGGGAAGGTGAGTTGGGGTGCTGCATAAAACCAGAGTTTGAAATTAGCACAGATACCGTTCCATAAGCCAAATATGTAATAGACTAGACCTACCCCTTGCTCAAGGAAATGGACTCAACAATGAGGTATCACCTCACACCTGGTAGAATGGGCATCATCAGAAAATCTACAAACAAAAAATGCTGGAAAGGGTGTGGAGAAAAGGAACCCTCTTCCACTATTGTTGGGAATATAAATTGATACAGTCACTATGGAGAACAATATGGAGTTTCTTAAGAAACTAACAGTAGAATTACCATATGATACAGCAATCCCAGTTCTGTACATATACCCAGACAAAACCATAAATCAAAAAGACATTCACCGTAATGTTCATTGCCTCACTCTTTACAATATCGAGGTAATGGAAGCAACCTAAATGCCCACAGACAGACGAATGCATAAAGCTGTGGTACATATATAAAATGGAATATTACTAAGCCATGAAAAGGAATGAAATTGGGTCATTTGTCGAGACGTCGATGGATCTAGAGAGTGTCATACAGAGTGAAGTAATTCAGAAAGAGAAAAACAAATCTTGTATATTCATGCATATATGTGGAACCTAGAAAAACTGTACAGGTTAACCATTTTGCAAGGCATAAATAGAGCAACACATGTAGACAACAAACGTATGGACAACAAGGGTGGAAAGCTGTTGGGGGGGTGGTGGTGGGAGGAGTTGAGAGACTGGGATTGGCATGTATACATTTATATGTATAAAATAGGTAACCAATAAGAACCTGCTGTATAAAAATATAAAATAAAATTCAAAATTAAAAAGAAATAAAATTTAAAAAAAAACAGAAAAAACAATTATTCCCTTCACATACATGTATTTATATGAATAAATTATTTCCATGCTTATATCTGTAAATACAAAAAAGAGGAATAAAATCTACCTTGAACCAAATACGAAAAAGAGAAAAAAAAACACAGAACCCACCAGTTCCACAGAGGAAAACCGTATCAGGGCACTTGCTCCAGTTGTAAACAATTCTGAAGTTGGTCAGTGGTGGGGAATCGTCTCCCATTCAGCCAGCAGCCCCCACGCAACAAGCGTCCTCATTGCAAAGCTGGGGCACCGTGCCGAGGCATCTGTGAGTAAACGTGAGCTGAGCCCCAGGCCAGTTGCTGCTGAACTATTCCCACCCGTCCCAGGTAAAACACCTGAATATATACAAGGACTTGAAAGCGTAGAGGAAGGGCCATAGAGCCACACGAGTGACAGCATGCCGGCCGACTTGGTGCCTGCAGGCCAGCCAGGATGGTCCTGGCCCTGGGTGTTCTTCTGGAAGATTTCCATTTCCCTGCCTGAGATACCCGTCCTGTCCCTGCCCCCACTGCTTTTTTCCTTCCTCACCTCTGCCCAGGGAGAAATTCCAGCAGCAGGTATAGGTGACACATCCTCTTCTTTAGCAGGTGGCAGCCTGGCAACTGCTGCAGAAAGTCCAGCGGAGCCCCACTCACACTGGGCCACCCACAAAGCCGTGGCCTCTCACTCCCTCCCACCAGCCCAGCCCCGAGACTGCTGACAGGGCAGAGAAAATGGCGTCAGGCACGGCTGCAGGGCCTCTTGCTGCCTGGAGTGGTATTTATATTGATCTCAACCCAGGCACACCTGGGGAGGGCTGGCCAGCACGGTAAGGCTGCCCAGGTCAGCCAATCATCACCCCTCAGGGGCTCACAGTTGCAGAAAATGGAACTTGCTGAACCGGCCAGGTCCAAGGAACAGGTGTGGGCTCCTGAGAGTCAGGATAGACAAGGGGCTGCAGCTTTGGCTTGTTTTCTAATCATTTTATCTGGCCCATGAGTGGGAGACAACTTCAAGAAAACCCTCTCCTAATGAGAGGAACCCAGGAGTCAGGGAGAGGAGGGGTGGGTGGTGGTTGGAGACAGAGGCCTGGTGCCCCGGGTGCAGTGGAAGTCTCTGGAAGACCAGGTGGAGGGAGGCCGCACAGAGTGATGCCCAGGGTCACAGACCTGTCGCAGCTGCTGTTTGTTAGTTCAAGTCCTGCTCTGAGGTGCTCTGTGTCAGCTCTGAGCGACAGGTGAGCTGGGGGTGCTCTGCAATGAGGGCTATGTGCACGGTTCCTGTGTGCCCAGCCCTGCCACGGTACCTGCAAGGGTAGCTCTGTATCCTGGGAGGGGCCTGACCACGAGAGCCCCGTGGGCTGGGGTGGGGGTGGGGTACCTGCCCAGGTGAGCTCCATATTCTGGGATTGGTCTGACCACGAGAGCCCCATGGGCTGCTGGGGACCTGGTAAAGGATGTCAGGACAGTCAGTGAAGCCACCGAGGATATACCTCCAGCTGCTCCTAATTCCTACACCCTGCTGGTCATTCTACCAACCACCAGAACATGGTATTCTGTATTAGTCTTCAATGATGCCTTCTTTTGTATTCCATTAGTCCCAGAGTCACAAGAAATTTTGGCTTGTGAGTGGCAGGACTCAACATACAACTAAAACAATACTTCCGGGCCGTCTTGCCCCAAGGGTGCAAAAATTCCCACACCATCTTTGGGGAAAGCTTAGCTAAAGACCTAAAAGTTCTACCTCTGGAAAAGGAAACCCTCCTTCAGTACACAGACGACATTCTGATCGCCAGCCCTACTAAGGAGGCCTCTGAACTACCAAGCCAATAAAGGATAGAAGTTGTCCAAGAAAAAGCTCAAATATCACAGACTGCGGTGACCTGCCTGGGCTTCATTCTCACAGAAGGTCGGAGAAGCCCATCCCAGGAAAGGAAAGAAACCATTTTCAGCCTTACCCCTTTCTAAAACTAGAAGACAGCTTAGGGGTTCCTGGGGAGGCCAGGGTTTGCTGCTTCTGGATCCCTAACTACAGTCTACTAGCTGGGCCTCTATATGAAACACTGAAAGGAAAAGATGATGATCCTTTTGAATAGAATCCAGAAGTGGCCTTTCAAGAATGGAAAGAGCAGTCAATTCAGACCCTTGCCCTGGAACTCCCTAATTTAGCTAAACCCTTTGACCTTTACATTCCCGGTGAAAGGTGAATCGCCATTGGAGAATTAGTGCAAAAACTGGGACCACTTGAAATGGAACAATGCAAGAATGCCATCCAGGTAGGATAAACTATGGTCACCAAGGGGCTTGGCCAACTGCCACATCTGGCCAAGATACTGGCGGTATCTAAAAACCTGGAAATCAGCAGCCCCAAAGGTCACCTCCCTCCTAAGGGAAAAGGACCCCACGTGGTGATCCTAACCACCAACCATGCCCTGAAGTTTCAGGGTTCGCTCTGTGGGCACACCAACCTCGAGTGAGGAGGCCTTCCAACTTCAACATCCAGAGAGATAACCGGGGGCAACAGGGCACCATGACGACTCATGTGAACATCACTTGACCTGGAGTTTCTCTCATAAAGCAACAAGAGTGTGTCCCAAAAGAGTAGACTACTGCTTGCAGGACTTACTGCACCCAGAGGGGAGCTAATAATCTTGGCGGGGGAACCGTATATCACACTGTCACCATAGAAAAGCCTACAGACACCGTGATGATGGTGGCCAATAAGACTGGCTGGACTCCTGTTTACTTCAAAAGGCTGTTGACTCAGTGGCCATCATGGTCCTTGATCACCACCGACCCTGGACTGTCTGGGAGTTGAGCGGGCAGGGCTCTGACACCTGGTGCTGTTTGTACGTTAATTCAGGGGCCTAATTGAAGAAAGCACAGACTACTGGTCAGAGCATCTAGGCTGGCAGAAACGGTCAGCCTAAGGTGGCCGAACAAATGTGGGGCGGGGTGAAACCGGCCCCCACAGCGTCTCTGCACATCTCTTTCCTGGACCCTTAAAGGTCATTAGAATCTATAACACTTCCAATGCTGGTGCTCAGGTGGACGAGCAGGGAGGCAGGGGGCCTGGGGACAATCAACGTCACCTGGAGGCTGCTGGGGAGAAGCTCTGACCCTCGCCCCCGGGTATGAGGGCTCCCAACTCAGCACCCAGCAGTTACAGAAGAAGGGTCTGCACCCTCAGCACTCCAAGAATGAGGAACGGGACAAAAGGCAGAGGAGGGGTTTGTCCCCAGCAAAGCCCATTAAAAATCCCTGGGAGATAAAAATAGAATCTGGGCAATAAAGTCAAGTCTAACCATTTTTATCCTTTGTGCTTTGTCTAATTTCATGTGCTCCTAGGGTCCCGCATGCAGAGGTTCCACACCCGGCACTTCAGACCAGATTTCCTAGTGCAGAATGGCTGGGACGACACCTCAGCTCCTGGGGCCCGGTGCAGACTCCACGATACAGAGCCTGAGCTGCAGCCAACCCGGCCCTCGAGAGCTCCGCCCCCTCCCTCCCACTGACTCTGACAGGATCTCTACACAGCAGCCCAGCCCACAGCCCAGGGGGTAGTGCATGCTCTCACCTCTCCATTCTCTGATCAAAATATAAAGTTTCCTTTGCTTGTGAACCAAACTCAGTCTCGATCTGTTGGCCCCAATGACACTGGGCAGGGGGACACTTGTTGGGGTCCACTCTGGAGGATCAGTAACAGAAATTGAGACTATTGTAACCTCAATGAACAGATGTGTGAGCCAAACTGTAGTTAACATAGAACAGTGTATAAGGCTCGGGTAAAATAAGATGTTTCTAACACTTCCATTTGATATTTCCATCACTTTATTATAAGCAAGTTCAGTGAAAAGGTTTGTCTTATTTGTCAGGTCAATATTAGAGAAACGAAGTGATTTCTTTCCAAGGATGTACATCTAATAATCTTGGTTAAAGCTTCAATCTTGTTTTAAATGCTTTTCCATTGAAAATGATACCTCTCTTTCAGCTCCCCCATTTCTGAGAAGTATAAAATCTTATAATTTATTATTACCAAAGGGGAAAGGTGGGAGGAGGGATAAATTAACAGTTTGGGATTAACACATACACACTGCTATGTATAAAATAGATCATCAACAAGGAACTACTGTATAGCACAGGGAACTACACTCAACATTTTGCAATAAGCTATAAGGGGAAATAATCTGAAAAAGAATAGATATTTTTATTGACATCATCTATCAATGACAGTTAAAGTGTAACCTAAGGGAAGCTGGTGGTGAGTGCTTCTGACCCTGAAGACTTCAATCATCTAAAGTTTGGACTCTGCCTACTTCCCAAGGCCGTTAATGAACATATGTGTAGCCGTAGCTTAAAAAATTCCCCAGTTTGGGTTTCGGGGAGACACTGATTTTGAAAAAGCCCTGGTGTTCTCCTTACATGAATGGGACTCTTCCTACTGCTAAAACATGTCTGTCACACCCAGAGGATGGTATACCATCTGATCGGGAAGAGTTTGGAAAAGGCATCTCATCTCCTCATCTCCTGGTGCTCGGGTTCACCCCTACAGCGTCTTTACTAACAGTCTCCCCACTTGGAGATGTCAGCACTGTCAACATCCTGTTGTGTACAGTTTGGAATTTGTCCAGAGGATGAAGCGGAAGGATGAAGAACAATGAGAGACAAGTCCTAGGTGTTCAGACAGGCACATGTCACTCTAATTTCCAATCAGGAAGACGAATTGACCAAAGGCTAGGGTTGCCCATGGAAACAGTATAGGGCTTGAGGAAATCCCGCTGCTTTGTGGCCAGTTCCCATAAACACAAGTTGAACAATGGAACTCAGGGGCAGTAAAATTCACGAAACTGCAGAGTTGAAAATATCCATCACTGAAAAATGTCTTGAGGAAAGTCAGAGAAAAGGACTTGTAAGCAAGGGAGAATGGCAGGAAAGGGATTTGAGGAGGTAGAAAGGACTCGCCATTAAGCACAAGAAAAGGAGCTGAATATTGCCAACATTGCAGTTGGCCAAAAAGGGTGTATGCGTTTTTTTCTGTATATATTCAAGAAAAGGGCATACACTTTTTTAGCCAACTAACCAGGTGGGCACTGGAAGTCAATACTACAAAAGATATCACTTCGCATCAGTCAGAAGAGCCATCCTCATAAAGCGTAAACAACAGAAATGCAGGACAGGGCAAGGAGAAGAGGGAGCCCTGTGAGACTTATAGTGGAAATGTATATTGCCAACGGCCATTCTGGAGAAGTGTATTGTGTTTACTAAAGCATCTAAAAAATGAGCTACAGAGCATAGGGCACTTGCACTCATGGGCGTATATCTTGGGAAAAACAAAAATTGAGAGGACACAGGCACCCCAATGTTTACCCCCTCTCTGTTTAAAAGATCCTCGACTAGGATATAACTTAAATGTCTCTGGAGGGAAAAAATGGATAGAGATGTGGTACTTAGGTAGAGTGGAATATTATTCAGCCTGGAAATCAATGAAATATGGCCAGTTGTAACAACTCCGGAGGAGTTACGTATGATCATTCTAAGTGACATAATTCAAAAAGAAAAAGACACATATCATAAGATATCACTTAAAGGTGGAATCCAAAATGGCTACACATGAAATAAATTACAAAACAAAAACATAGTCAAATACGTAGAAAACACGCATAAGGCTGCTAAACGGGAAAGGTGGGGAGGGGTGAGGCATCATCCAGGAGGTTGAAATTAGCAAAGATACCATTCCAAATACCAAACTGATAATCAACAAGGCCCACACGGTAGCTAAAAGAACTGCACTCAGCACACTCAAGTCACCGGAAAAGAATATATACGACTGGTAAGAATCTGAAAAAGAATTTACTGATGTCTCTCTGTACGTGAATCAAGTGGATGTACAGCAGCAAGAAACAGAGCTTTGAAAATCAGCTGTAACCACTATAGTAATAAATTGAAAAAAATAAACGACAGAGAGACAGAGAAAACCTCTTACAACTTTTCCTCAGGGACGGTGATGCAACATGGATTGAACACATCTAGACCCACAGCAGGATGAGACATAAGGCTGGAAACTGTTTGCACTAAGAGAAATGTGAGGTTGGGTGAGGAAATGCACACCCTTTAAAGTAATACTACCTGGTACCCATTCAATGGGTCCCAAATCTGCAGGTTCAAGGGATCTTCCTACAGCTAAAACATGCATGGAAAACCCAGAGGACTGTACACCATGTGATCGGGAGATGTGTCTAAAATGCAGCTCATTTATCCTCTCCTGGTGCTCCTGTTCACCATTCCAGCCACGTTACTTAGAATCTCCCCACTTGGAGAATCAGCACATTTCAACTTCTGTTTCACACATTTTGCAAATTGTGAGGAGGATGAACGGGAAGAGGGGGAACCAATGAGAGAATAGTTGTAGGGGTTTGGACGGGCACATATCACTCTAATTTCCCATTAAGAATAAGAATTGAAAAAAGGCTCAGCCCGCCTCGCCGGAGCCAAAATAAGGCCTGAAGCAATCCTGCGGGTTTGAGGCCAGCTCACAAAAGAGCAACTTATAAAATGGAGCTCAGGGTCACTGCAATTCACAAACCTGCAGAGTTATAAATGAAAACTAACGTCCAAAAATATGTTGAGGTAAGGCAAAGAAGAGGATCTGAATGCAAGACAGAATTGCAAGAAACAGATTTCAAGAGATAGATTGGACTCGTCTTTAAAGCACATGAAAAGCGGCAGAATTTCGACAATGATGCAGTTGGCCCAAAAGGGCGTATGCGTTTTTTCCTGATTATATCCAGGAAAAAACGCATACGCACTTTATGGGCAACGAAGCAAGCAAGCAATGCAAATGTGCACAACAAAGAAGTCTCATTTCCCACTGGTCAAAAGGGCCATCCTAAAAAATTGTAAAAACCAGAAATGCAGGACAGGCCATGGAGAACAGGGAGCCTTTATACGCTGATGGGCAGTGTGTGAACTGCCGAGAGCCACTCTGGAGAAGTGTATGGTGGTTCCTAAATCATCTAAAAAACAGAGCTACAGAGCATAGGACACTTCCAATCATGGGAGTATATCTAGGGAAGTCTAAAAATCAACAAGACACAAGCACACCACAGTTTAGGGCTACTCTGTTTACAAGAACCTCAACTTCAGTACACCTTAAATATCCCAGGAAAGAGAACAATGGATAAAGAAGATGTGGTACTTATGTACAATGGAATATCTCTTCACCATGAAATCAATGTAATACGGCTAGTAGAAGGATAAAGAGTGGATTTAGGTCCGATAATACTACTTGAAATAAGTCAAACAGAAAAAGAAACATATCATAAGATATCACTTATAGAGGGAGGGTAAATATGGCTGCACAAGAAATGAATTACAGAACAGAACAGTGTCTCACATGTAGAAAACACACTTATGTCAGCTTAAGGGGAAAGGAGAGGTGGGGTGATGCATAAAACCAGAGTTTGAAATTAGCACAGATACCGTTCAATAAACCAAATAGATATTAGACAAGATCTACACCTTGCTCAATGAACTGGCCTCAACACACCCTATACACCGCAGAGAAATATATCTGAGTAATAAGAATCTTAAAACCCATGTATTGATATATCTCCATAAGGGAATCAAGTGTGTGCAGAGCAGCACAAACACAGCAGTGAAAATGAGCTAAACCCCATTATAGAAATAAATTTTAAAAACAAAATGCAGAAACAATGAAAGAGAGAAAAATTCTTACAAAATTTGCTCAGGGGCTGTGATGCAACCTGGATTGACCACATATAAACCCACAGCTGGATAAGACATAAGGCTGCACACTTGGGGCTGAGAGGATTGGTGAGCTTTGGTGAGCAACTGCCAAAAGTTTAATGCAATACTTCATGCTACTCATTCCAAGGGTCCCAAAACTCCAGGTTGAAGGGAATCTTCCTACAGCTAAACCATGCTTGGGAAACCCAGCGACTGGTATACCATATGATCGGGAAAGGTTTCTAAAACGCACCTCATTTTTCCTCTCCTGGGACTCCGGATCGACATTCCAGCCGCTTTACTAACAATATCCCCACATGGAGAGTCAATGCCTTTAAGTTCTGGTATCGCACAGTCTGCAGTTAGTGCGGAGGATGAATGGGAATAGGGGGAACCAGTGAGAAACTAGCTGTAGCAGTTTCAATGGGCACATGTCACTCTAATTTCACATCAGTAAGAAGAATAAACCAAAGGCACAGCAAGGTGCCCCAGAAGAAGAATAGGGCCTGAAGGAATCCTGTGGTTATGAGGCAAGATCACAAAAATAAGAGCTGAAAAATGGAGCTAAGGGCCACTGCAATTCAAAAACCTGCAGAGTTATAAAGGCCAACTATTTTCAAAAAATATATTGAGGTAAGGCTATGAAGAGGCATTGAAGGCAAGGCAGAATTGCAGGAAACTGATTTCAGGAGGTAGACTGGAATTGCATTTAAAGCATAGGAAAAGAGGCAGAACGTCGACAATGATGCACTTGGCCAAAAAGGGCATATGCGTTTTTTCCTGAATATATTCAGGAAAAAACGCATATGCCCTTTTTGGCCAACCAAGCAAGCTTGCAAAGGAAATCTGCACTACAATGAAGTCTCAATTCCCCCCTGTCAAAAGGGCCATCTGAAAAAAGTGTAAAATCCAGAAAGGCAGGACAGGCCATGGAGAACTGGGAGCCTGGTTATGCTGATGGGCGGGATGTAAATTGCCAACAGCCACTGGGGATAAGTGTATGGTGTTACCTAAAACATCTAAAAAACAAAGCAACAGAGCCTAGGGCACTTCCACTTATGGTCCTATAGCTTAGGGAAATTAAAATCAAAAAGACACAGCCACCCCAAAATTTAGGATGGCTCTGTTTACAAGAAACTCATTTACGGTACAAGTTCAATATCGGAGAGAGTGAAAAATGGACAAAGAAGTTGTGGTACTTATGTACAATGCAATATCAGTCAGGAATGAAATCTATGTCATCAGGCCCGTAGCAGCATAATGAGTGGATTCAGGTATGATGATTCTAACTGAAATAAGTCACACAGAAAAAGAAACATCATAAGTTATCACTAATACACGGAATGTAAACTTGGCTACACAGGAACTGGATTACAAAACAGAACAGGGTCTCAAATTTAGAAAACAACTTATGCTTGCTTAAGGGGAAAGGTGAGTTGGGGTGCTGCATAAAACCAGAGATTGAAATGAGCACAGATAAAGTTCCTTAAGCCAAACATGTAATAGACAAGAGCTACTCCTTGCTCAAAGAAATGGGCTCAAAACCCCATAATAAACGCCTAAATATGTAGCTGACTAGTAAGTATCTTAAAACCTATGGATTGCTATGTCTCTGAAAGAGAATCAAGCGTGTGTACAGGGGTATAAACGCAGCAGTGATAGGATTGGAGAGTTTCGGTGAGCTAATGAAGACCCTTTGAAGTCATATTGCATGGTACCCATTCCACGGGTCTCAACGCTCCAGGTTTAAGGGATTCTTCCTTCAGCTAAAGCATGCATGTGGAACCCAGAGTATGATCAACCGTGTGATCGGGAGACGTGTTCCAAAATGTCTCAGTTCTCGTCCCCTGGTACTCGGGTGCAACATTCCAGATGCTTTACTAACACTCTCCGGACTTGGAGAGTCAGTGCCTTTAACCTCCTGTTTGGCCCAGTTTGCAATTTCTGCGGAAGATGAACAGGAATAGGGAGAACCAATGAGAGACTAGCTGGAGGTGTCTGGACGGGCAAATTTAACTCTCATTTCCCACCAGGAAGAGGAATTAACCAAAGGCTCAGCGTGACGTGCCAGAACCAGATTAAGGCCTGAAGCAATCCTGCGGTGTTGCGGCCAGCTCACAAGAAAGCGAGTTGAAGAAAAGAGCTCAGGGGCACTGTAATTCACAAACCTGCAGAGTTATAAATGACAGCTATCGTCCAAAAATATACTGAAGTAAGGCTGCCAAGAGGACTTGAATGTGGGGCAGAATTGCAGGAAACCCATTTCAGGAGGTAGACTGGAATTGCATTTAAAGCATAGGAAAAGAGGCAGAACGTCGACAATGATGCACTTGGTCTAAAAGGGCGTATTCATTTTTTCCTGAATATATTCAGGAAAAAATGCATACGCCCTTTTTGGCCAACCAAGCAAGCTTGCAAAGGAAATCTGCAATAAATGAAGTCTCACTTCCCCCCGGTCACAAGGGCCATCTGAAAAATGTGTAAAATCCAGAAAGACAGGACTGTCCATGGAGAACTTATAGCCTTGTTATGCTGATGGGCGGGATGTAAATTGCCAACAGCCACTCGGGAGAAGTGTACGGTGTTTCCTGAAAGTTCTAAGAAACAAAGCAACAGAGCCTAGGGCACTTCCACTTATGGTCCTATAGCTTAGGGAAATTAAAATCAAAAAGAAACAGCCACCCCAAAGTTTGGGACGGCTCTCTTTACAAGAACCTCATTTACGAGGTTGGATATACAAGTTCAATATCGCAGAAAGTGAAAAATGGATAAAGAAGTTGTGGTACTTACGTACAACACAATATCACTCAGCAATGAAATCTATGTCAATATTTCAATATCACTCAGCAATGAAATCTATGTCATCAGGCCCATAGCAGCATAATGAGTGGATTCAGGTATGATGATTCTAACTGAAATAAGTTACACAGAAAAAGAAACATCATAAGATATCACTAATACACGGAATGTAAACTTGCTACACAGGAACTGAATTACAAAACAGAATAAGGTCTCAAATTTAGAAAACCAACTTATGCTTGCTGAAGCGGAAAGGTGAGTTGGGGTGCTACACAAAAACACAGATTGAAATGAGCACAGATAAAGTTCCTTAAGCCAAATATGTAATAGACAAGAGCTACACCTTGCTCAACGAGATGGACTCAACACCCCATATTAAACGCCTAAGTATGTACCTGACTAGTAAGTATCTTAAAACCTATGGATTGCTATGTCTCCGAAAGAGAATCAAGCGTGTGTACAGGCGCATAAACGCAGCAGTGATACGATTGGAGAGGTACAGTGAACAAATGAAGACCCTTTGAAGTCATATTGCATGGTACCCATTCCACGGGTCTCAACTCTCCAGGTTAAAGGCATTCTTCCTTCAGCTGAAACATGCATGTGGAACCCAGAGTATGATCAACCGTGTGATCAGAAGACGTGTTCAAATATTTCTCAGTTTTCGTCCCCTGGTACTCGGGTGCAACATTCCAGACGCTTTACTAACACTCTCCTGACATGGAGAGTCAGTGCCTTTAATCTCCTGTTTGGCCCAGCTTGCAATTTCGGCGGAAGATGAACAGGAATAGGGAGAACCAATGAGAGACTAGCTGGAGGTCCTCAATGATGCACTTGGCCAAAAAGGGCATATGCGTTTTTTCCTGAATATATTCAGGAAATATATTTCCTGAAGACCCTTTGAAGTCATATTGCATGGTACCCATTCCACGGGTCTCAACTCTCCAGGTTTAAGGGATTCTTCCAAGCAAGCTTGCAAAGGAAATCTGCACTACAATGAAGTCTCACTTCCCCCGGTCAAAAGGGCCATCTGAAAAAAGTGTAAAATCCAGAAAGGCAGGACAGGCCATGGAGAACTGGGAGCCTTCTTATGCTGACGGGTGGGATGTAAATTGCCAACAGCCACTCGGGAGAAGTGTATGGTGTTTCCTGAAACATCTAAAAAACAAAGCAACAGAGCCTAGGGCACTTCCACTTATGGTCCTATAGCTTAGGGAAATTAAAATCAAAAAGACACAGCAACCCCAAAGTTTGGGACGGCTCTGTTTACAAGAACCTCGTTTACGGTACAAGTTCAATATCGCAGAAAGAGAAAAATGGATAAAGAAGTTGTGGTACTTACGTACAGTGCAATATATCTCAGCAATGAAATCTATGTCATCAGGTCCGTAGCAGCATAATGAGTGGATTCAGGTATGATGATTCTAACTGAAATAAGTCACACAGAAAAAGAAACATCATAAGATATCACTAATACACGGAATGTAAACTTGCTACACAGGAACTGGATTACAATACACAAGCCAAATATGTAATAGACAAGAGCTACTCCTTGCTCAACGAAATGGACTCAAAACCCCATATTAAACGCCTAAGAATGTACCTGACTAGTAAGTATCTTAAAACCTATGGATTGCTATGTCTCAGAAAGAGAATCAAGCATGTGTACAGGGCCATAAACGCAGCAGTGATAGGATTGGAGAGGTTCAGTGAGCAAATGAAGACCCTTTGAAGTCATATTGCATGGTACCCATTCCACGGGTCTCAACTCTCCAGGTTTAAGGGATTCTTCCTTCAGCTAAAACATGCATGTGGTACCCACAGTATGATCAACCGTGTGATCGGGAGACGTGTTCCAATATGTCTCAGTTCTCGTCCCCTGGTACTCGTGTGCAACATTCCAGACGCTTTACTAACACTCTCCCGACTTGGAGAGTCAGTGCCTTTAACCTCCTGTTTGACCCAGTTTTCAATTTCTGTGGAAGATGAACAGGAATAGGGAGAACCAATGAGAGACTAGCTGGAGGTGTCTGGACGGGCAAATTTAACTCTCATTTCCCACCAGGAAGAGGAATTAACCAAAGGCTCAGCATGCCGTGCCAGAACCAGATTAGGGCCTGAAGCAATCCTGCGGTGTTGCGGCCAGCTCACAAGAAAGCGAGTTGAAGAAAGGAGCTCAGGGGCACTGTAATTCACAAACCTGCAGAGTTATAAATGACAGCTATCCTCCAAAAATATACTGAAGTCAGCCTGACAAGAGGACTGGAAAGCGGGGCAGAATTGCAGGAAACCGATTTCAGGAGGTAGAATGGAATTGCATTTAAAGCATAGGAAAAGAGGCAGAACGTCGACAATGATGCACTTGGCCAAAAAGGGCGTATGCGTTTTTTCCTGAATATATACAGGAAAAAACGCATACGCTCTTTTTGGCCAACCAAGCAAGCTTGCAAAGGAAATCTGCACTACAATGAAGTCTCACTTCCTCCCGGTCAAAAGGGCCATCTGAAAAAAGTGTAAAATCCAGAAAGGCAAGACAGGCAATGGAGAACTGGGATTCTTGATATGCTGATGGGTGGGATGTAAATTGCCAACAGCCACTCGGGAGAAGTGTATGGTGTTTCCTGAAACATCTAAAAAACAAAGCAACAGAGCCTAGGGCACTTACACTTATGGTCCTATAGCTTAGGGAAATTAAAATCAAAAAGACACAGCCACCCCAAAGTTTGGGACGGCTCTGTTTACAAGAACCTTGTTTACGGTACAAGTTCAATATCGCAGAAAGTGAAAAATGGATAAAGAAGTTGTGGTACTTACGTACAATACAATATCACTCAGCAATGAAATCTATGTCATCAGGCCCGTAGCAGCATAATGAGTGGATTCAGGTATGATGATTCTAACTGAAATAAGTCACACAGAAAAGAAACTTCATAAGATATCACTAATACACGGAATGTAAACTTGGCTACACAGGAACTGGATTACAAAAGAGAACAGGGTCTCAAATTTAGAAAACCAACTTATGCTTGCTTAAGGAGAAAGGTGTGTTGGGGTGCTGCATAAAACCAGAGATTGAAATGAGCACAGATAAAGTTCCTTAAGCCAAATATGGAATAGACAAGAGCTACTCCTTGCTCAACGAAATGGACTCAACACCCCATATGAAACGCCTAAGAATGTACCTGACTAGTAAGCATCTTAAAACCTATGGATCGCTATGTCTCCGAAAGAGAATCTAGCGTGTGTACAGGGGCATAAACGCAGCAGTGATAGGATTGGAGAGGTTCGGTGAGCAAATGAAGACCCTTTGAAGTCATATTGCATGGTACCCTTTCCACGGGTCTCAACTCTCCAGGTTTAAGGGATTCTTCCTTCAGCTGAAAAATGCATGTGGAACCCAGAGTATGATCAACCTTGTGATCGGGAGACGTGTTCAAATATGTCTCAGTTCTCGTCCCCTGGTTCTCGGGTGCAACATTCCAGACGCTTTACTAACACTCTCCCGACTTGGAGAGTCAGTGCCTTTAACCTCCTGTTTGGCTCAGTTTGCAATTTCTGCGGAAGATGAACAGGAATAGGGAGAAGCAATGAGAGACTAGCTGGAGGTGTCCGGACGGGCAAATTTAACTCTCATTTCCCACCAGGAAGTGGAATTAACCAAAGGCTCAGCGTGCCGTTCCGGAACCAGATTAGGGCCTGAAGCAATCCTGCGGTGTTGTGGCCAGCTCACAAGAAAGCGAGTTGAAGAAAGGAGCTCAGGGGCACTGTAATTCACAAACCTGCAGAGTTATAAATGACAGCTATCATCCAAAAATATACTGAAGTAAGGCTGCCAAGAGGAATTCAAAGTGGGGCAGAATTGCAGGAAACCGATTTCAGGAGGTAGACTGGAATTGCATTTAAAGCATAGGAAAAGAGGCAGAACGTCCACAATGATGCACTTGACCAAAAAGGGCGTATGCGTTTTTTCCTGAATATATTCAGGAAAAAACGCATACGCGCTTTTTGGCCAACCAAGCAAGCTTGCAAAGGAAATCTGCACTACAATGAAGTCTCACTTCCCCCGGGTCAAAAGGGCCATCTGAAAAAAGTGTAAAATCCAGAAAGGCAGGACAGGCCATGGAGAACTGGGAGCCTTGTTATGCTGATGGGCGGGATGTACATTGCAAACAGCCACTCGGGAGAAGTGTATGGTGTTTCCTGAAACATCTAAAAAACAAAGCAACAGAGCCTAGGGCACTTCCACTTATGGTCCTATAGCTTACGGAAATTAAAATCAAAAAGACACAGCCACCCCAAAGTTTGGGATGGCTCTGTTTACAAGAAACTCGTTTACGGTACAAGTTCAATATCGCATAAAGCGAAAAATGGATAAAGAAGTTGTGGTACTTACGTACAATGCAATATCACTCAGCAATGACATCTATGTCATCAGGCCCATAGCAGCATAATGAGTGGATTCAGGTATGATGATTCTAACTGAAATAAGTCACACAGAAAAAGAAACATCATAAGATATCACTAATACACGGAATGTAAACTTGGCTACACAGGAACTGAATTTCAAAACAGAACATGGTCCCAAATTTAGAAAATCAACTTATGCTTGCTTAAGGGGAAAGGTGAGTTGGGGTGCTGCATAAAACCAGAGATTGAAATGAGCACAAATAAAGTTCCTTAAGCCAAATATGTAATAGACACGAGCTACTCCTTGCTCAACGAAATGGACTCAAAACCCCATATTAAACGCCTAAGAATGTACCTGACTAGTAATATCTTAAAATCTATGGATTGCTATGTCTCCGAAAGAGAATCAAGCATGTGCAGAAGGGCATAAACGCAGCAGTGATAGGATTGGAGAGGTTCGGTGAGCAAACGAAGACCCTTTGAAGTCATATTGAATGGTACCCATTCCACGGGTCTCAACTCTCCAGGTTTAAGGGATTCTTCCTTCAGCTAAAACATGCATGTGGAACCCAGAATATGATCAACCGTGTGATCGGGAGACGTGTTGAAATATGTCTCAGTTCTCGTCCCCTGGTACTCGGGTGCAACATTCCAGATGCTTTACTAACACTCTCCCGACTTGGAGAGTCAGTGCCTTTAACCTCCTGTTTGGCCCAGTTTGCAAATTCCGCGGAAGATGAACAGGAATAGGGAGAACCAATGAGAGACTAGCTGGAGGTGTCTGGACGGGAAAATTTAACTCTCATTTCCCACCAGGAAGAGGAATTAACCAAAGGCTCAGCGTGCCACGCCGGAACCAGATTAGGGCCTGAAGCAATCCTGCGGTGTTGCGGCCAGCTCACAAGAAAGCGAGTTGAAGAAAGGAGGTCAGGGGCACTGTAATTCACAAACCTGCAGAGTTATAAATGACAGCTATCATCCAAAAATATACTGAAGTAAGGCTGCCAAGAGGACTTGAAAGCCGGGCAGAATTGCAGGAAACCGATTTCAGGAGGTAGACTGGAATTGCATTTAAAGCATAGGAAAAGAGGCAGAAGGTCGACAATGATGCACTTGGCCAAAAAGGGCGTATGCGTTTTTTCCTGAATATATTCAGGAAAAAACGCATACGCCCTTTTTGGCAAACCAAGCAAGCTTACAAAGGAAATCTGCACTACAATGAAGTCTCACTTCCCCCCGTCAAAAGGGCCATCTGAAAAAAGTGTAAAATCCAGAAAGGCAGGACAGGCCATGGAGAACTGGGAGCCTTGTTATGCTGATGGGCGGGATGTAACTTGCCAACAGCCACTCAGGAGAAGTGTATGGTGTTTCCTGGAACATCTAAAAAACAAAGCAACAGAGCCTAGGGCACTTCCACTTATGGTCCTATAGCTTAGGGAAATTAAAATCAAAAAGACACAGCCACCCCAAAGTTTGGGATGGCTCTGTTTACAAGAAACTCGTTTACGGGAAAAGTTCAATATCGCATAAAGCGAAAAATGGATAAAGAAGTTGTGGTACTTACGTACAATGCAATATCACTCAGCAATGACATCTATGTCATCAGGCCCATAGCAGCATAATGAGTGGATTCAGGTATGATGATTCTAACTGAAATAAGTCACACAGAAAAAGAAACATCATAAGATATCACTAATACACGGAATGTAAACTTGGCTACACAGGAACTGAATTTCAAAACAGAACATGGTCCCAAATTTAGAAAACCAACTTATGCTTGCTTAAGGGGAAAGGTGAGTTGGGGTGCTGCATAAAACCAGAGATTGAAATGAGCACAGATAAAGTTCCTTAAGCCAAATATGTAATAGACAAGAGCTACTCCTTGCTCAACGAAATGGACTCAAAACCCCATATTAAACGCCTAATAATGTACCTGACTAGTAAGTATCTTAAAACCTATGGATTGCTATGTCTCTGAAAGTGAATCAATCGTGAGTACCGGGGCAAAAACGCAGCAGTGATAAGATTGGAGAGTTTTGGTGAGCAAATGAAGACCCTTTGAAGTCATATTGCATGGTACCCATTCCACGGGTCTCAACTCTCCAGGTTTAAGGGATTCCTCCTTCAGCTAAAACATGCATGTGGAACCCAGAGTATGATCAACCGTGTGATCGGGAGACGTGTTGAAATATGTCTCAGTTCTTGTCCCCTGGTACTCGGGTGCAACATTCCAGATGCTTTACTAACACTCTCCCGACTTGGAGAGTCAGTGCCTTTAACCTCCTGTTTGGCCCAGTTTGCAAATTCCGCGGAAGATGAACAGGAATAGGGAGAACCAATGAGAGACTAGCTGGAGGTGTCTGGACGGGAAAATTTAACTCTCATTTCCCACCAGGAAGAGGAATTAACCAAAGGCTCAGCGTGCCATGCTGGAACCAGATTAGGGCCTGAAGCAATCCTGCGGTGTTGCGGCCAGCTCACAAGAAAGCGAGTTGAAGAAAGGAGCTCAGGGGCACTGTAATTCACAAACCTGCAGAGTTATAAATGACAGCTATCATCCAAAAATATACTGAAGTAAGGCTGCCAAGAGGACTTGAAAGCCGGGCAGAATTGCAGGAAACCGATTTCAGGAGGTAGACTGGAATTGCATTTAAAGCATAGGAAAAGAGGCAGAAGGTCGACAATGATGCACTTGGCCAAAAAGGGCGTATGCGTTTTTTCCTGAATATATTCAGGAAAAATCGCATACGCCCTTTTTGGCCAACCAAGCAAGCTTGCAAAGGAAATCTGCACTACAATGAAGTCTCACTTCTCCCCCGTCAAAAGGGCCATCTGAAAAAAGTGTAAAATCCAGAAAGGCAGGACAGGCCATGGAGAACTGGGAGCCTTGTTATGCTGATGGGCGGGATGTAAATTGCCAACAGCCACTCAGGAGAAGTGTATGGTGTTTCCTGGAACATCTAAAACAAAGCAACAGAGCCTAGGGCACTTCCACTTATGGTCCTGCAGCTTAGGGAAATTAAAATCAAAAAGACACAGCCACCCCAAAGTTTGGGATTGCTCTGTTTACAAGAAACTCATTTACGGTACAAGTTCAATATCGCATAAAGCGAAAAATGGATAAAGAATTTGTTGTACTTACGTACAATGCAATATCACTCAGCAATGAAATCTCTGTCATCAGGCCCATAGCAGCATAATGAGTGGATTCAGGTATGATGATTCTAACTGAAATAAGTCACACAGAAAAAGAAACATCATAAGATATCACTAATACACGGAATGTAAACTTGGCTACACAGGAACTGAATTTCAAAACAGAACATGGTCCCAAATTTAGAAAATCAACTTATGCTTGCTTAAGGGGAAAGGTGAGTTGGGGTGCTGCAGGAAACCAGAGATTGAAATGAGCACAGATAAAGTTCCTTAAGCCAAATATGTAATAGACAAGAGCTACTCCTTGCTCAACGAAATGGACTCAAAACCCCATATTAAACGCCTAATAATGTACCTGACTAGTAAGTATCTTAAAACCTATGGATTGCTATGTCTCTGAAAGTGAATCAATCGTGAGTACAGGGGCAAAAACGCAGCAGTGATAGGATTGGAGAGTTTTGGTGAGCAAATGAAGACCTTTTGAAGTCATATTGCATGGTACCCATTCCACGGGTCTCAACTCTCCAGGTTTAAGGGATTCTTCCTTCAGCTAAAACATGCATGTGGAACCCAGAGTATGATCAACCGTGTGATCGGGAGACGTGTTGAAATATGTCTCAGTTCTCGTCCCCTGGTACTCGGGTGCAACATTCCAGATGCTTTACTAACACTCTCCCGACTTGGAGAGTCAGTGCCTTTAACCTCCTTTTTGGCCCAGTTTGCAAATTCCGCGGAAGATGAACAGGAATAGGGAGAACCAATGAGAGACTAGCTGGAGGTGTCTGGACGGGAAAATTTAACTCTCATTTCCCAACAGGAAGAGGAATTAACCAAAGGCTCAGCGTGCCATGCCGGAACCAGATTAGGGCCTGAAGCAATCCTGCGGTGTTGTGGCCAGCTCACGAGAAAGCGAGTTGAAGAAAGGAGCTCAGGGGCACTGTAATTCACAAACCTGCAGAGTTATAAATTACAGCTATCATCCAAAAATATACTGAAGTAAGGCTGCCAAGAGGACTTGAAAGCGGGGCAGAATTGCAGGAAACCGATTTCAGGAGGTAGACTGGAATTGCATTTAAAGCATAGGAAAAGAGGCAGAAGGTCGACAATGATGCACTTGGCCAAAAAGGGCATATGCGTTTTTTCCTGAATATATTCAGGTAAAAACGCATACGCCCTTTTTGGCCAACCAAGCAAGCTTGCAAAGGAAATCTGCACTACAATGAAGTCTCACTTCCCCCCCCGTCAAAAGGGACATCTGTAAAAAGTGTAAAATCCAGAAAGGCAGGACAGGCCATGGAGAACTGGGAGCCTTGTTATGCTAATGGGCGGGATGTAACTAGCCAACAGCCACTCAGGAGAAGTGTATGGTGTTTCCTGAAACATCTAAAAAACAAAGCAACAGAGCCTAGGGCACTTCCACTTATGGTCCTATAGCTTAGGGAAATTAAAATCAAAAAGACACAGCCACCCCAAAGTTTGGGATGGCTCTGTTTACAAGAAACTCGTTTACGGTACAAGTTCAATATCGCATAAAGCGAAAAGTGGATAAAGAAGTTGTGGTACTTACGTACAATGCAATATCACTCAGCAATGACATCTATGTCATCAGGCCCATAGCAGCATAATGAGTGGATTCAGGTATGATGATTCTAACTGAAATAAGTCACACAGAAAAAGAAACATCATAAGATATCACTAATACACGGAATATAAACTTGCCTACACAGGAACTGAATTTCAAAACAGAACATGGTCCCAAATTTAGAAAATCAACTTATGCTTGCTTAAGGGGAAAGGTGAGTTGGGGTGCTGCATAAAACCAGAGATTGAAATGAGCACAGATAAAGTTCCTTAAGCCAAATATGGAATAGACAAGAGCTACTCCTTGCTCAACGAAATGGACTCAAAACCCCATATTAAACGCCTAATAATGTACCTGACTAGTAAGTATCTTAAAACCTATGGATTGCTATGTCTCTGAAAGTGAATCAATCGTGAGTACAGGGGCAAAAACGCAGCAGTGATAGGATTGGAGAGTTTTGGTGAGCAAATGAAGACCCTTTGAAGTCATATTGCATGGTACCCATTCCACGGGTCTCAACTCTCCAGGTTTAAGGGATTCTTCCTTCAGCTAAAACATGCATGTGGAACCCAGAGTATGATCAACCGTGTGATCGGGAGACGTGTTGAAATATGTCTCAGTTCTCGTCCCCTGGTACTCGGGTGCAACATTCCAGATGCTTTACTAACACTCTCCCGACTTGGAGAGTCAGTGCCTTTAACCTCCTGTTTGGCCCAGTTTGCAATTTCTGCGGAAGATGAACAGGAATAGGGAGAACCAATGAGAGACTAGCTGGAGGTGTCTGGACGGGCAAATTTAACTCTCATTTCCCACCAGGAAGAGGAATTAAGCAAAGGCTCAGCGTGCCGTGCCGGAACCAGATTAGGGCCTGAAAGAATCCTGTGGTGTTGCGGCCAGCTCACAAGAAAGCGAGTTGAAGAAAGGAGCTCAGGGGCACTGTAATTCACAAACCTGCAGAGTTATAAATGACAGCTATCGTCCAAAAATATACTGAAGTAAGGCTGCCAAGAGGACTTGAAAGTGGGGCAGAATTGCAGGAAACCGATTTCAGGAGGTAGACTGGAATTGCATTTAAAGCATAGGAAAAGAGGCAGAATGTCGACAATGATGCACTTGGCCAAAAACGGCGTATGCGTTTTTTCCTGAATATATTCAGGAAAACAGGCATACGTCCTTTTTTGTCAACCAAGCAAGCTTGCAAAGGAAATCTGCACTACAATGAAGTCTCACTTCTCCCCGGTCAAAAGGGCCATCTGAAAAAAGTGTAAAATCCAGAAAGGCAGGACAGGCCATGGAGAACTGGGAGCCTTGTTATGCTGATGGGCGGGATGTAAATTGCCAACAGCCACTCGGGAGAAGTGTATGGTGCTTCCTGAAACATCTAAAAAACAGATGAACAGAGCCTAGGGCAATTCCACTTATGGTCCTATAGCTTAGGGAAATTAAAATCAAAAAGGCACAGCCACCCAAAAGTTTGGAACGGCTCTGTTTAAAAGAACCTCGTTTATGGTACAAGTTCAATATTGCAGAAAGTGAAAAATGGATAAAGAAGTTGTGGTAGTTACGTACAATACAATATCACTCAGCAATGAAATCTATGTCATCAGGCCCGTAGCAGCATACTGAGTGGATTCAGGTATGATGATTCTAACTGAAATAAGTCACACAGAAAAAGAAACATCATAAGATAACACTAATACACGGAATGTAAACTTGGCTACACAGGAACTGGATTACAAAACAGAACAGGGTCTCAAATTCAGAAAACCAACTTATGCTTGCTTAAGGGGAAAGGTGAGTTGGGGTGCTGCATAAAACCAGAGATTGAAATGAGCACAGATAAAGTTCCTTAAGCCAAATATGTAATAGACAAGAGCTACTCCTTGCTCAACGAAATGGACTCAACACCCCATATTTAACACCTAATGATGTACCTAACTAGTAAGTATCTTAAAACCTATGGATCGCTATGTCTCCGAAAGAGAATCAAGCGTGTGTACAGGAGCATAAACGCAGCAGTGATAGGATTGGAGAGGTTCGGTGAGCAAATGAAGACCCCTTGAAGTCATATTGCATGGTACCCTTTACACGGGTCTCTACGCTCCAGGTTTAAGGGATTCTTCCTTCAGCTAAAGCATGCATGTGGAACCCAGAGTATGATCAACCATGTGATCGGGAGACGTGTTCAAATATGTCTCAGTTCTCATCCCCTGGTACTCGGGTGCAACATTCCAGACGCTTTACTAACACTCTCCCGAATTGGAGAGTCAGTGCCTTTAACCTCCTTTTTGGCCCAGTTTGCAATTTCTGCGGAAGATGAGCAGGGATAGGGAGGACCAATGAGAGGCTACCTGGAGGTGTCTGGACGGGCCAATTTAACTCTCATTTCCCACCAGGAAGCGGAATTAACCAAAGGCTCAGCGTGCCGTGCCGGAACCAGATTAGGGCCTGAAGCAATCCTGCGGTGTTGCGGCCAACTCACAAGAAAGCGAGTTGAAGAAAGGAGGTCAGGTGCACTGTAATTCACAAACCTGCAGAGTTATAAATGACAGCTATCACCCAAAAATATACTGAAGTAAGGCTGCCAAGAGGACTTGAAAGTGGGGCAGAATTGCAGGAAACCGATTTCAGGAGGTAGACTGGAAATGCATTTAAAGCATAGGAAAAGAGGCAGAACGTCCACAATGATGCACTTGGCCAAAAAGGGCGTATGCGTTTTTTCCTGAATATATTCAGGAAAAAACGCATACGCAATTTTTGGCCAACCAAGCAAGCTTGCAATGGAAATCTGCACTACAATGAAGTCTCACTTCCCCCCAGTCAAAAGGGCCATCTGAAAAAAGTGTAAAATCCAGAAAGGCAGGACAGGCCATGGAGAACTGGAAGCCTTGTTATGCTGATGGACAGGATGTAAATGGCCAACAGCCACTCTGGAGAAGTGTATGGTATTTCCTGAAACATCTAAAAAACAAAGCAACAGAGCCTAGGGCACTTCCACTTATGGTCCTATAGCTTAGGGAAATTAAAATCAAAAAGACACAGTCACCCCAAACTTTGGGTCGGCTCAGTTTACAAGAACCTCGTTTACGGTACAAGTTCAATATCGCAGAAAGCAAAAAATGGATAAAGAAGTTGTGGTACTTACGTACAATGCAATATCACTCAGCAATGAAATCTATGTCATCAGGCCCGTAGCAGCATAATGAGTGGATTCAGGTATGATGATTCTAACTGAAATAAGTCACACAGAAAAAGAAACATCATAAGTTATCACTAATACACGGAATGTAAACTTGGCTACACAGGAACTGGATTACAAAACAGAACAGGGTCTCAAATTTAGAAAACAACTTATGCTTGCTTAAGGGGAAAGGTGAGTTGGGGTGCTGCATAAAACCAGAGATTGAAATGAGCACAGATAAAGTTCCTTAAGCCAAACATGTAATAGACAAGAGCTACTCCTTGCTCAAAGAAATGGGCTCAAAACCCCATAATAAACGCCTAAATATGTAGCTGACTAGTAAGTATCTTAAAACCTATGGATTGCTATGTCTCTGAAAGAGAATCAAGCGTGTGTACAGGGGTATAAACGCAGCAGTGATAGGATTGGAGAGGTTCGGTGAGCTAATGAAGACCCTTTGAAGTCATATTGCATGGTACCCATTCCACGGGTCTCAACGCTCCAGGTTTAAGGGATTCTTCCTTCAGCTAAAGCATGCATGTGGAACCCAGAGTATGATCAACCGTGTGATCGGGAGACGTGTTCCAAAATGTCTCAGTTCTCGTCCCCTGGTACTCGGGTGCAACATTCCAGATGCTTTACTAACACTCTCCGGACTTGGAGAGTCAGTGCCTTTAACCTCCTGTTTGGCCCAGTTTGCAATTTCTGCGGAAGATGAACAGGAATAGGGAGAACCAATGAGAGACTAGCTGGAGGTGTCTGGACGGGCAAATTTAACTCTCATTTCCCACCAGGAAGAGGAATTAACCAAAGGCTCAGCGTGACGTGCCAGAACCAGATTAGGGCCTGAAGCAATCCTGCGGTGTTGCGGCCAGCTCACAAGAAAGCGAGTTGAAGAAAAGAGCTCAGGGGCACTGTAATTCACAAACCTGCAGAGTTATAAATGACAGCTATCGTCCAAAAATATACTGAAGTAAGGCTGCCAAGAGGACTTGAATGTGGGGCAGAATTGCAGGAAACCCATTTCAGGAGGTAGACTGGAATTGCATTTAAAGCATAGGAAAAGAGGCAGAACGTCGACAATGATGCACTTGGTCTAAAAGGGCGTATTCATTTTTTCCTGAATATATTCAGGAAAAAATGCATACGCCCTTTTTGGCCAACCAAGCAAGCTTGCAAAGGAAATCTGCAATAAATGAAGTCTCACTTCCCCCCGGTCACAAGGGCCATCTGAAAAATGTGTAAAATCCAGAAAGACAGGACTGTCCATGGAGAACTTATAGCCTTGTTATGCTGATGGGCGGGATGTAAATTGCCAACAGCCACTCGGGAGAAGTGTACGGTGTTTCCTGAAAGTTCTAAGAAACAAAGCAACAGAGCCTAGGGCACTTCCACTTATGGTCCTATAGCTTAGGGAAATTAAAATCAAAAAGAAACAGCCACCCCAAAGTTTGGGACGGCTCTCTTTACAAGAACCTCATTTACGAGGTTGGATATACAAGTTCAATATCGCAGAAAGTGAAAAATGGATAAAGAAGTTGTGGTACTTACGTACAACACAATATCACTCAGCAATGAAATCTATGTCAATATTTCAATATCACTCAGCAATGAAATCTATGTCATCAGGCCCATAGCAGCATAATGAGTGGATTCAGGTATGATGATTCTAACTGAAATAAGTTACACAGAAAAAGAAACATCATAAGATATCACTAATACACGGAATGTAAACTTGCTACACAGGAACTGAATTACAAAACAGAATAAGGTCTCAAATTTAGAAAACCAACTTATGCTTGCGAAGCGGAAAGGTGAGTTGGGGTGCTACACAAAAACACAGATTGAAATGAGCACAGATAAAGTTCCTTAAGCCAAATATGTAATAGACAAGAGCTACACCTTGCTCAACGAGATGGACTCAACACCCCATATTAAACGCCTAAGTATGTACCTGACTAGTAAGTATCTTAAAACCTATGGATTGCTATGTCTCCGAAAGAGAATCAAGCGTGTGTACAGGCGCATAAACGCAGCAGTGATACGATTGGAGAGGTACAGTGAACAAATGAAGACCCTTTGAAGTCATATTGCATGGTACCCATTCCACGGGTCTCAACTCTCCAGGTTAAAGGCATTCTTCCTTCAGCTGAAACATGCATGTGGAACCCAGAGTATGATCAACCGTGTGATCAGAAGACGTGTTCAAATATTTCTCAGTTTTCGTCCCCTGGTACTCGGGTGCAACATTCCAGACGCTTTACTAACACTCTCCTGACATGGAGAGTCAGTGCCTTTAATCTCCTGTTTGGCCCAGTTTGCAATTTCGGCGGAAGATGAACAGGAATAGGGAGAACCAATGAGAGACTAGCTGGAGGTCCTCAATGATGCACTTGGCCAAAAAGGGCATATGCGTTTTTTCCTGAATATATTCAGGAAATATATTTCCTGAAGACCCTTTGAAGTCATATTGCATGGTACCCATTCCACGGGTCTCAACTCTCCAGGTTTAAGGGATTCTTCCAAGCAAGCTTGCAAAGGAAATCTGCACTACAATGAAGTCTCACTTCCCCCGGTCAAAAGGGCCATCTGAAAAAAGTGTAAAATCCAGAAAGGCAGGACAGGCCATGGAGAACTGGGAGCCTTCTTATGCTGACGGGTGGGATGTAAATTGCCAACAGCCACTCGGGAGAAGTGTATGGTGTTTCCTGAAACATCTAAAAAACAAAGCAACAGAGCCTAGGGCACTTCCACTTATGGTCCTATAGCTTAGGGAAATTAAAATCAAAAAGACACAGCCACCCCAAAGTTTGGGACGGCTCTGTTTACAAGAACCTCGTTTACGGTACAAGTTCAATATCGCAGAAAGAGAAAAATGGATAAAGAAGTTGTGGTACTTACGTACAGTGCAATATATCTCAGCAATGAAATCTATGTCATCAGGTCCGTAGCAGCATAATGAGTGGATTCAGGTATGATGATTCTAACTGAAATAAGTCACACAGAAAAAGAAACATCATAAGATATCACTAATACACGGAATGTAAACTTGCTACACAGGAACTGGATTACAATACACAAGCCAAATATGTAATAGACAAGAGCTACTCCTTGCTCAACGAAATGGACTCAAAACCCCATATTAAACGCCTAAGAATGTACCTGACTAGTAAGTATCTTAAAACCTATGGATTGCTATGTCTCAGAAAGAGAATCAAGCATGTGTACAGGGCCATAAACGCAGCAGTGATAGGATTGGAGAGGTTCAGTGAGCAAATGAAGACCCTTTGAAGTCATATTGCATGGTACCCATTCCACGGGTCTCAACTCTCCAGGTTTAAGGGATTCTTCCTTCAGCTAAAACATGCATGTGGTACCCACAGTATGATCAACCGTGTGATCGGGAGACGTGTTCCAATATGTCTCAGTTCTCGTCCCCTGGTACTCGTGTGCAACATTCCAGACGCTTTACTAACACTCTCCCGACTTGGAGAGTCAGTGCCTTTAACCTCCTGTTTGACCCAGTTTTCAATTTCTGTGGAAGATGAACAGGAATAGGGAGAACCAATGAGAGACTAGCTGGAGGTGTCTGGACGGGCAAATTTAACTCTCATTTCCCACCAGGAAGAGGAATTAACCAAAGGCTCAGCATGCCGTGCCAGAACCAGATTAGGGCCTGAAGCAATCCTGCGGTGTTGCGGCCAGCTCACAAGAAAGCGAGTTGAAGAAAGGAGCTCAGGGGCACTGTAATTCACAAACCTGCAGAGTTATAAATGACAGCTATCCTCCAAAAATATACTGAAGTCAGCCTGACAAGAGGACTGGAAAGCGGGGCAGAATTGCAGGAAACCGATTTCAGGAGGTAGAATGGAATTGCATTTAAAGCATAGGAAAAGAGGCAGAACGTCGACAATGATGCACTTGGCCAAAAAGGGCGTATGCGTTTTTTCCTGAATATATACAGGAAAAAACGCATACGCTCTTTTTGGCCAACCAAGCAAGCTTGCAAAGGAAATCTGCACTACAATGAAGTCTCACTACCTCCCGGTCAAAAGGGCCATCTGAAAAAAGTGTAAAATCCAGAAAGGCAAGACAGGCAATGGAGAACTGGGATTCTTGTTATGCTGATGGGTGGGATGTAAATTGCCAACAGCCACTCGGGAGAAGTGTATGGTGTTTCCTGAAACATCTAAAAAACAAAGCAACAGAGCCTAGGGCACTTACACTTATGGTCCTATAGCTTAGGGAAATTAAAATCAAAAAGACACAGCCACCCCAAAGTTTGGGACGGCTCTGTTTACAAGAACCTTGTTTACGGTACAAGTTCAATATCGCAGAAAGTGAAAAATGGATAAAGAAGTTGTGGTACTTACGTACAATACAATATCACTCAGCAATGAAATCTATGTCATCAGGCCCGTAGCAGCATAATGAGTGGATTCAGGTATGATGATTCTAACTGAAATAAGTCACACAGAAAAGCAACTTCATAAGATATCACTAATACACGGAATGTAAACTTGGCTACACAGGAACTGGATTACAAAAGAGAACAGGGTCTCAAATTTAGAAAACCAACTTATGCTTGCTTAAGGAGAAAGGTGTGTTGGGGTGCTGCATAAAACCAGAGATTGAAATGAGCACAGATAAAGTTCCTTAAGCCAAATATGGAATAGACAAGATCTACTCCTTGCTCAACGAAATGGACTCAACACCCCATATGAAACGCCTAAGAATGTACCTGACTAGTAAGCATCTTAAAACCTATGGATCGCTATGTCTCCGAAAGAGAATCAAGCGTGTGTACAGGGGCATAAACGCAGCAGTGATAGGATTGGAGAGGTTCGGTGAGCAAATGAAGACCCTTTGAAGTCATATTGCATGGTACACTTTCCACGGGTCTCAACTCTCCAGGTTTAAGGGATTCTTCCTTCAGCTGAAAAATGCATGTGGAACCCAGAGTATGATCAACCTTGTGATCGGGAGACGTGTTCAAATATGTCTCAGTTCTCGTCCCCTGGTTCTCGGGTGCAACATTCCAGACGCTTTACTAACACTCTCCCGACTTGGAGAGTCAGTGCCTTTAACCTCCTGTTTGGCTCAGTTTGCAATTTCTGCGGAAGATGAACAGGAATAGGGAGAAGCAATGAGAGACTAGCTGGAGGTGTCCGGACGGGCAAATTTAACTCTCATTTCCCACCAGGAAGTGGAATTAACCAAAGGCTCAGCGTGCCGTGCCGGAACCAGATTAGGGCCTGAAGCAATCCTGCGGTGTTGCGGCCAGATCACAAGAAAGCGAGTTGAAGAAAGGAGCTCAGGGGCACTGTAATTCACAAACCTGCAGAGTTATAAATGACAGCTATCGTCCAAAAATATACTGAAGTAAGGCTGCCAAGAGGAATTCAAAGTGGGGCAGAATTGCAGGCAACCGATTTCAGGAGGTAGACAGGAATTGCATTTAAAGCATAGGAAAAGAGGCAGAACGTCCACAATGATGCACTTGGCCAAAAAGGGCGTATGCGTTTTTTCCTGAATATATTCAGGAAAAAACGCATACACACTTTTTGGCCAACCAAGCAAGCTTGCAAAGGAAATCTGCACTACAATGAAGTCTCACTTCCCCCGGGTCAAAAGGGCCATCTGAAAAAAGTGTAAAATCCAGAAAGGCAGGACAGGCCATGGAGAACTGGGAGCCTTGTTATGCTGATGGGCGGGATGTACATTGCAAACAGCCACTCGGGAGAAGTGTATGGTGTTTCCTGAAACATCTAAAAAACAAAGCAACAGAGCCTAGGGCACTTCCACTTATGGTCCTATAGCTTAGGGAAATTAAAATAAAAAAGACACAGCCACCCCAAAATTTGGGACGGCTCTGTTTACAAGAACCTTGTTTACGGTACAAGTTCAATATCGCAGAAAGCGAAAAACGGATAAAGAAGTTGTGGTACTTACGTACAATGCCATACCACTCAGGAATGAAATCTATGTCATCAGGCCCGCAGCAGCATAATGAGTGGATTCAGGTATGATGATTCTAACTGATATAAGTCACACAGAAAAAGAAACATCATAAGATATCACTAATACACGGAATGTAAACTTGGCTACACAGGAACTGGATTACAAAACAGAAGAGGGTCTGAAATTTAGAAAACCAACTTATGCTTGCTTAAGGGGAAAGGTGAGTTGGGGTGCTGCATAAAACCAGAGATTGAAATGAGCACAGATAAAGTTCCTTAAGCCAAATATGTAATAGACAAGAGCTACTCCTTGCTCAACGAAATAGACTCAACACCCCATATTAAACGCCTAAGAATGTACCTGACTAGTATGTATCTTAAAACCTATGGATTGCTATGTCTCCAAAACAGTATCAAGCGTGTGTACAGGGGCATAAACGCAGCAGTGATAGGATTGGAGAGGTTCGGTGAGCAAATGAAGACCCTTTAAAATCATATTGAATGGTACCCATTCCACGGGTCTCGACTCTCCAGGTTTCAGGGATTCTTCCTTCAGCTAAAACATGCATGTGGAGCCCAGAGTATGATCAACTGTGTGATCGGGAGACGTGTTCAAATATGTCTCAGTTTTTGTCTCCTGGTACTCGGGTGCAACATTCCAGACGCTTTACTAACACTCTCCCGACTTGGAGAGTCAGTGCCTTTAACCTCCTGTTTGGCCCAGTTTGCAATTTCTGCGGAAGATGAACAGGAATAGGGAGAACCAATGAGAGACTAGCTGGAGGTGTCTGGACGGGCAAATTTAATGCTCATTTCGCACCAGGAAGACAAATTAACCAAAGGCTCAGCGTGCCGTGCCGGAACCAGATTAGGGCCTGAAGCAATCCTGCGGTGTTGCGGCCAGCTCACAAGAAAGCGAGTTGAAGAAAGGAGCTCAGGGGCACTGTAATTCACAAACCTGCAGAGTTATAAATGACAGCTATCGTCCAAAAATATACTGAAGTAAGGCTGCCAAGAGGACTTTAAAGCGGGACAGAATTGCAGGAAACCAATTTCAGAAGGTAGACTGGAATTGCATTTAAAGCATAGGCGAAGAGGCAGAACGTCCACAATGATGCACTTGGCCAAATAGGGCGTATGCGTTTTTTCCTGAATATATTCAGGAAAAAACGCATACGCCCTTTTTGGCCAACCAAGCAAGCTTGCAAAGGAAATCTGCACTACAATGAAGTCTCACTTCCCCCCGGTCAAAAGGGCCATCTGAAAAAAGTGTAAAATCCACAAAGGCAGGACAGGCCATGGAGAACTGGGAGCCTTGTTATGCTGATGGGCGGGATTAAAATTGCCAACAGCCACTCGGGAGAAGTGTATGGTGTTTCCTGAAACATCTAAAAAACAAAGCAACAGAGCCTAGGGCACTTCCACTTATGGTCCTATAGCTTAGGGAAATTAAAATCAAAAAGACACAGCCACCCCAAAGTTTGGGATGGCTCTGTTTACAAGAACCTCATTTACGGTACAAGTTCAATATCGCAGAAAGTGAAAAATGGATAAAGAAGTTGTGGTACTTACGTACAATGCAATATCACTCAGCAATGAAATCTATGTCCTCAGGCCCATAGCAGCATAATGAGTGGATTCAGGTATGATGATTCTAACTGAAATAAGTCACACAGAAAAAGAAACATCATAAGATATCACTAATACACGGAATGTAAACTTGGCTATACTGGAATTGAATTCCAAAACACAATAGGGTCTCAAATTTAGAAAACCAACTTATGCTTGCTTAAGGGGAAAGGTGAGTTGGGGTGCTGCATAAAACCAGAGATTGAAATGAGCACAGATAAAATTCCTTAAGCCAAATATGTAATAGACAAGAGCTAATCCTTGCTCAACGAAATGGACTCAACAACCCATTTTAAACGCCTAAGACTGTACCTGACTATTAAGTATCTTAAAACCTATGGATCGCTATGTCTGTGAAAGAGAACCAAGCGTGTGTACAGGGGCATAAACGCAGCAGTGATAGGATTGGAGAGGTTCGGTGAGCAAATGAAGACCCTTTGAAGTCATATTTCATGGTACCCATTCCACGGGTCTCAACGCTCCAGGTTTAAGGGATTCTTCCTTCAGCTAAAGCATGCATGTGGAACCCAGAGTATGATCAACCGTGTGATCGGGAGACGTGTTCCAATATGTCTCAGTTCTCGTCCCCTGGTACTCGGGTGCAACATTCCAGACACTTTACTAACACTCTCCCGACTTGGAGAGTCAGTGCATTTAACCTCCTGTTTGGCCCAGTTTGCAATTTCTGCGGAAGATGAACAGGAATAGGGAGAACCAATGAGAGTCTAGCTGGAGGTGTCTGGACGGGCAAATTTAACTCTCATTTCCCACCAGGAAGAGGAATTAACCAAAGGCTCAGCGTGCCATGCCGGAACCAGATTAGGGCCTGAAGTAATCCTGCGGTGTTGTGGCCAGCTCACAAGAAAGCGAGTTGAAGAAAGGAGCTCAGGGGCACTGTAATTCACAAACCTGCACATTTATAAATGACAGCTATCGTCCAAAAATATACTGAAGTAAGGCTGCCAAGAACTTGAAAGCGGGGCAGAATTGCAGGAAACCGATTTCAGGTGGTAGACTGGAATTGCATTTAAAGCATAGGAAAAGAGGCAGAACGTCGACAATGATGCACTTGGCCAAAAAGGGCGTATGCGTTTTTTCCTGAATATATTCAGGAAAAAACGCATACGCCCCTTTTGACCAACCAAGCAAGCTTGCAAAGGAAATCTGCACTACAATGAAGTCTCACTTCCCCATGGTCAAAAGGGCCATCTGAAAAAAGTGTAAAATCCAGAAAGGCAGGACAGGCCATGGAGTACTGGGAACCTTGTTATGCTGATGGGCGGGATGTACATTGCCAACAGCCACTCGGGGGAAGTGTATGGTGTTTCCTGAAACATCTAAAAAACAAAGCAACAGAGCCTAGGGCACTTCCACATATGGTCCTAGAGCTTAGGGAAATTAAAATCAAAAAGACACAGCAACCCCTAAGTTTGGGAAGGCTCTGTTTACAAGAAACTCGTTTACCGGACAAGTTCAATATCGCAGAAAGTGAAAAATGGATAAAGCAGTTGTGGTACTTACGTACAATGCAATATCACTCAGCAATGAAATCTATGTCATCAGGCCCGTAGCAGCATAATGCGTGGATTCAGGTATGATGATTCTATCTGAAATAAGTCACACAGAAAAAGAAACATCATAAGATATCACTAATACACGGAATGTAAACTTGGCTACACAGGAACTGGATTACAAAACAGAACAGGGTCTCAAATTTAGAAAACCAACTTATGCTTGCTTAAGGGGAAAGGTGAGTTGGGGAGCTGCATAAAACCAGAGATTGAAATGAGCACAGATAAAGTTCCTTAAGCCAAATATGGAATAGACAAGAGCTACTCCATGCTCAACGTAATGGACTCAACACCCCATATTAAATGCCTATGAATGTACCTGACTAGTAAGCATTTTAAAACCTATGGATTGCTATGTCTCCAAAAGAGAATCAAACGTGTGTACAGGGGCATAAACGCAGCAGTGATAGGATTGGAGAGGTTCGGTGAGCAAATGAAGACTCTTTGAAGTCATATTGCATGGTACCCATTCCACGGGTCGCAACTCTCCAGGTTTAAGGGACTCTTCCTTCAGCTAAAGCATGCATGTGGAACCCAGAGTATGATCAACCGTGTTTTCGGGAGACGTGTTCCAATATGTCTCATTTCTCGTCCCCTGGTACTCGGGTGCAACATTCCAGATGCTTTACTAACACTCTCCCGACTTGGAGAGTCAGTGCCTTTAACCTCCTGTTTGGGCCAGTTTGCAATTTCTGCGGAAGATGAACAGGAATAGGGAGAACCAATGAGAGACTAGCTGGAGGTGTCTGGACGGGCAAATTTAACTCTCATTTCCCACCAGGAAGAGGAATTAACCAAAGGCTCAGTGTGCCGTGCCGGAAACAGATTAGGGCCTGAAGCAATCATGCGGTGTTGCGGCCAGCTCAAAAGAAAGCGAGTTGAAGAAAGGAGCTCAGGGGCACTGTAATTCACAAACCTGCAGAGTTATAAATGACAGCTATCGTTCAAAAATATACTGAAGTAAGGCTGCCAAGAGGACTTGAAAGCGGGGCAGAATTGAAGGAAACCGATTTCAGGAGGTAGACTGGAATTGCATTTAAAGCATAGGAAAAGAGGCAGAACTTCGACAATGATGCACTTGGCCAAAAAGGGCGTATGCGTTTTTACCTGAATATATTCAGGAAAAAACGCATACGCACTTTTTGGCCAACCAAGCAAGCTTGCAAAGAAATCTGCACTACAATGAAGTCTCACTTCCCCCCGGTCAAAAGGGCCATCTGAATAAAGTGTAAAATCCAGAAAGGCAGGACAGGCTATGGAGAACTGGGAGCCTTGTTATGCTGATGGGCGGGATGTAAATTGCCAACAGCCACTCTGGAGAAGTGTATGGTGTTTCCTAAAACATATTAAAAAAACCCAAAGCAACAGAACCTAGGGCACTTCCACTTATGGTCCTATAGCTTAGGGAAATTAAAATCAGAAAGACACAGCCACCCAAAAGTTTGGGACGGCTCTGTTTACAAGAACCTCATTTATGGTACGAGTTCAATATCGCAGAAAGTGAAACGTGGATAAAGAATTTGTGGTACTTACGTACAATGCAATATCACTCAGCAATGAAATCTATGTCATCAGGCCTGTAGCAGAAAATGAGTGGGTTCAAGTATGATGATTCTAACTGAAATGAGTCACACAGAAAAAGAAACATCATAAGATATCACTAATACACGGAATGTAAACTTGGCTACACAGGAACTGGATTACATAACAGAACAGGGTCTCAAATTTAGACAACCAACTTATGCTTGCTTAAGGGGAAAGGTGAGTTGGGGTGCTGCATAAAACCAGAGATTGAAATGAGCACAGATAATGTTCCTGAAGCCAAATATGTAATAGACAAGAGCTACTCCTTGCTCAACGAAATGGACTCAACACCCCATATTAAACGCCTAAGAATGTACCTGACTAGTAAGTATCTTAAAACCTATGGATGGCTATGTCTCTGAAAGAGAATCAAGCATGTGTACAGGGGCATAAATGCAGCAGTGATAGGATTGGAGATGTTCGGTGAGCAAACGAAGACCCTTTGAAGTCATATTGCATGGTACCCATTCCACGGGTCTGAACTCTCCAGGTTTAAGGGATTCTTCCTTCAGCTGAAACATGCATGTGGAACCCAGAGTATGATCAACTGTGTGATCAGGAGAAGTGTTCAAATATATCTCAGTTTTCGTCCCCTGGTACTCGGGTGCAACATTCCAGACGCTTTACTAACACTCTCCCGACTTGGAGAGTCAGTGCCTTTAACCTCCTGTTTGGCCCAGTTTGCAAATTCCGCGGAAGATGAACAGGAATAGGGAGGACCAATGAGAGACTAGCTGGAGGTGTCTAGACGGGCAAATTTAACTCTCATTTCCAACCAGGAAGAGGAATTAACCAAAGGCTCAGGGTGCCATGCTGGAACCACATTAGGGCCTGAAGCAATCCTGCGGTGTTGCGGCCAGCTCACAAGAAAGCGAGTTGAAGAAAGGAGCTCAGGGGCACTGTAATTCACAAACCTGCAGAGTTATAAATGACAGCTATCGTCGAAAAATATACTGAAGTAAGGCTGCCAAGAGGACTTGAAAGTGGGGCAGAATTGCAGGAAACCGATTTCAGGAGGTAGACTGGAATTGCATTTAAATCATAGGAAAAGAGGCAGAACGTCGACAATGATGCCCTTGGCGAAAAAGGGCGTATGCGTTTTATCCTGAATATATTCAGGAAAAAACGCATACGCACTTTTTGGCCAACCAAGCAAGCCTTGCAAAGGAAATCTGCACTACAATGAAGTCTCACTTCCCCCTGGTCAAAAGGGCCATCTGAAAAATGTGTAAAATCCAGAAAGGCAGGACAGGCCATGGATAAGTGGGAGCCCTGTTATGCTGATGGGCTGGATGTAAATTCTCAACACCCACTCGGGAGAAGTGTATGGTGTTTCCTGAAACGCCTAAAAAACAAAGCAACAGAGCCTAGGGCACTTCCACTTATGGTCCTATAGCTTAGGGTAATTAAAATCAAAAAGACACAGCCACCCAAAGTTTGGGATGTCTCTGTTTACAGGAACCTCATTTATGGTACAAGTTCAATATCTCAGAAAGCGAAAAATGGATAAAGAAGTTGTGGTACTTACGTACAATGCAATATCACTGAGCAATGACATCTATGTCATCAGGCCCGTAGCAGCATAATGAATGGATTCAGGTATGATGATTCTAACTGAAATAAGTCACACAGGAAAAGAAACATCATAAGATATCACTAATACATGGAATGTAAACTTGGCTACACAGGAACTGGATTACAAAACAGAACAGGGTCTCAAATTTAGAAAACCAACTTATGCTTGCTTAAGGGGAAAGGTGAGTTGGGGTGCTGCATAAAACCAGAGATTGAAATCAGCATAGATAAAGTTCCTTAAGCCAAATATGTAATAGACAAAAGCTACTCCTTGCTCAAAGAAATGGACTCAACACCACATATTTAACACCTAAGAATGTACCTAAATAGTAATTATCTTAAAACCTATGGATTGCTATGTCTCTGAAAGTGAATCAAGCATGTGTACAGGGGTATAAACGCAGCAGTGATAGAATTGGAGAGGTTTGGTGAGCAAATGAAGACCCTTTGAAGTCATATTGCATGGTACCCATTCCACGGGTCTCAACTCTCCAGGTTTAAGGGATTCTTCTTTCAGGTAAAACATGCATGTGGAACCCAGAGTATGATCAACCATGTGATTGGGAGACATGTTCATATATGTCTCAGTTCTCGTCCCCTGGTACTTGTGTGCAACATTCCAGACACTTTACTAACACTCTCCCGACTTGGAGAGTCAGTGCCTTTAACCTCCTGTTTGGCCCAGTTTGCAATTTCTGTAGAAGATGAACAGGAATAGGGAGGACCAATGAGAGACTAGCTGGAGGTGTCTGGACGGGCAAATTTAACTCTCATTTCCCACCAGGAAGAGGAATTAACCAAAGGCTCAGCATGCCGTGCCGGAACCAGATTAGGGCCTGAAGCAATCCTGCGGTGTTGCGGCCAGCTAACAAGAAAGCGAGTTGAAGAAAGGAGCTCAGGGGCACTGTAATTCACAAACCTGCAGAGTTATAAATGACAGCTATGGTCTAAAAATATACTGAAGTAAGGCTGCCAAGAGGACTTGAAAGTGGGGCAGAATTGCAGGAAACCGATTTCAGGAGGTAGACTGGAAATGCATATAAAGCATAGGAAAAGAGGCAGAACGTCGACAATGATGCACTTGGCCAAAAAGGGCATATGCGTTCTTTCCTGAATATATTCAGGAAAAAACGCATACGCCCTTTTTGGCCAACCAAGCAAGCTTGCAAAGGAAATCTGCACTACAATGAAGTCTCACTTCCCCCCGGTCAAAAGGGCCATCTGAAAAATGTGTAAAATCCAGAAAGGCAGGACAGGCCATGGAGAACTGGAAGCCTTGCTATGCTGATGGGCGGTATGTAAATTGCCAACAGCCACTTGGGAGAACTGTATGGTGTTTCCTGAAACATCTAAAAAACAAAGCAACAGAGCCTAGGGCACTTCCACTTATGGTCCTATAGCTTAGGGAAATTAAAATCAGAAAGACACAGCCACCCCAAAGTTTGGGACAGCTTTGTTTACAAGAACCTCGTTTACGGTACAAGTTCAATATCGCAGAAAGTGAAAAATGAATAAAGAAGTTGTGGTACTTACGTACAATGCAATATCACTCAGCAATGAAATCTATGTCATCAGGCCCATAGCAGCATAATGAGTGGATTCAGGTGTGATGATTCTAACTGAAATAAGTCACACAGAAAAAGAAACATCATAAGATATCACTAATACACGGAATGTAAACTTGGCTACACGGGAACTGGATTACAAAATAGAACAGGGTCTCAAATTTAGAAAACCTACTTATGCTTGCTTAAGGGGAAAGGTGAGTTGGGGTGCTGCATAAAACCAGAGATTGAAATGAGCACAGATAAAGTTCCTTAAGCCAAATATGTAATAGACAAGAGCTACTCCTTGCTCAACGAAGTGGACTCAACACCCCATATTAAACGCCTAAGAATGTACCTGACTAGTAAGTATCTTAAAACCTATGGATTGCTATGTCTCTGAAAGAGAATCAAGCGTGTGTACAGGGGCATAAATGCAGCAATGATAGGATTGGAGACTTTCGGTGAGCAAATGAAGACCCTTTGAAATCATATTGCATGGTAACCATTCCACGGGTCTCAACTCTCCAGGTTTATGGGATTCTTCCTTCAGCTAAATCATGCATGTGGAACCCAGAGTATGATCAACCATGTGATCGGGAGACGTGTTCCACTATGTCTCAGTTGTCGTCCCCTGGTACTCGGGTGCAACAATCCAGACGCTTTACTAACACTCTCCCGACTTGGAGATTCAGTGCCTTTCACCTCCAGTTTAGCCCAGTTTGCAATTTCTGTGGAAGATGAACAGGAATAGGGAGAACCAATGAGAGACTAGCTGGAGGTGTCTAGACGGGCAAATTTAACTCTCATTTCCCACCAGGAAGAGGAATTAACCAAAGGCTCAGCGTGCCGTGCTGGAAAAATATTAGGGCCTGAAGCAATCCTGCGGTGTTGCGGCCAGCTCACAAGAAAGCGAGTTGAAGAAAGGAGCTCAGGGGCACTGTAATTCACAAACCTGCAGAGTTATAAATGACAGCTATCGTCCAAAAATATACTGAAGTAAGGCTGCCAAGAGGACTTGAAAGTGGGGCAAAATTGCAGGAAACCGATTTCAGGAGGTAGACTGGAATTGCACTTAAAGCATAGGAAAAGAGGCAGAACGTCGACAATGATGCACTTGGCGAAAAAGGGCATATGCGTTTTTTCCTGAATATATTCAGGAAAAAACGCATACGTCCTTTTTGGCCAACAAAGCAAGCTTGCAAAGGAAATCTGCACTACAATGAAGTCTCACTCCCCCCCCCCCCCCCCGTCAAAATGGCCATCTGAAAAAAGTGTAAAATCCAGAAAGGCAGGACAGGTCATGGAGTACTGGAAGACTTGTTATGCTGATGGGCGGGATGTAAATTGCCAACAGCCACTAGGGAGAAGTGTGTGGTGTTTCCTGAAACATCTAAAAAACAAAGCAACAGAGCCTAAGGCACTTCCACTTATGGTCCTATAGCTTAGGGAAATTAAAGTCAAAAAGACACAGCCACCCCAATGGTTGGGACTGCTCTGTTTACAAGAACCTCGTTTACGGTACAAGTTCAATATCGCATAAAGCGAAAAATGGATAAAGAAGTTGTGGTACTTACGTACAATGCAATATCACTCAGCAATGAAATCTATGTCATCAGGCCCGTAGCAGCATAATGAGTGGATTCAGGTATGATGATTCTAACTGAAATAAGTCACACAGAAAAAGAAACATCATAAGATATCACTAATACACGGAATGTAAACTTGGCAACACAGGAATTGGAATACAAAACAGAAGAGGGTCTCAAATTTAGAAAACCAACTTATGCTTGCTTAAGGGGAAAGGTGAGTTGGGGTGCTGCATAAAACCAGAGATTTAAATGAGCACAGATAAGGTTCCTTAAGCCAAATATGTAATAGACTAGAGCTACTCCTTGCTCAACGAAATGGACTCAACACCCCATACTAAACGCCTAAGAATGTACCTGACTAGTAAGTATCTTAAAACCTATGGATTGCTATGTCTCCGAAAGAGAATCAAGCGTGTGTCCAGGGGCATAAACGCAGCAGTGATAGGATTGGAGAGGTTCGGTGAGCAAATGAAGACCCTTTGAAGTCATATTGCATGGTACCCATTCCACGGGTCTCAACTCTCCAGGTTTAAGGGATTCTTCCTTCAGCTAAAGCATTCATGTGGAACCCAGAGTATGATCAACCGTGTGATCGGGAGACGTGTTCCAAAATGTCTCAGTTCTCTTACCCTGGTACTCGGGTGCAACATTCCAGACACTTTACTAACACTCTCCCGTCCTGGAGAGTCAGTGCCTTTAACCTCCTGTTTGGCCCAGTTTGCAATTTCTGCGGAAGATGAACAGGAATAGGGAGAACCAATGAGAGACTAGCTGGAGGTTTCTGGACGGGCAAATTTAACTCTCATTTCCCACCAGGAAGAGGAATTAACCAAAGGCTCAGGGTGCCATGCTGGAACCAGATTAGGGCCTGAAGCAATCCTGCGGTGTTGCGGCCAGCTCACAAGAAAGCAAGTTGAAGAAAGGAGCTCAGGGGCACTGTAATTCAAAAACCTGCAGAGTTATAAATGACAGCTATCGTCGAAAAATATACTGAAGTAAGGCTGCCAAGAGGACTTGAAAGTGGGGCAGAATTGCAGGAAACTGATTTCAGGAGGTAGACTGGAATTGCATTTAAATCATAGGAAAAGAGGCAGAACGTCGACAATGATGCACTTGGCGAAAAAGGGCGTATGCGTTTTTTCCTGAATATATTCAGGAAAAAACGCATACGCACTTTTTGGCCAACCAAGCAAGCCTTGCAAAGGAAATCTGCACTACAATGAAGTCTCACTTCCCCCTGGTCAAGAGGGCCATCTGAAAAATGTGTAAAATCCAGAAAGGCAGGACAGGCCATGGATAAGTGGGAGCCCCGTTATGCTTATGGGCTGGATGTAAATTCCCAACACCCACTCGGGAGAAGTGTATGGTGTTTCCTGAAACGCCTAAAAAACAAAGCAACAGAGCCTAGGGCACTTCCACTTATGGTCCTATAGCTTAGGGTAATTAAAATCAAAAAGACACAGCCACCCAAAGTTTTGGATGTCTCTGTTTACAGGAACCTCATTTACGGTACAAGTTCAATATCGCAGATAGCGAAAAATGGATAAAGAATTTGTGGTACTTACGTACAATGCAATATCACTCAGCAATGACATCTATGTCATCAGGCCCATAGCAGCATAATGAGTGGATTCAGGTATGAGGATTCTAACTGAAAAGAGTCACACAGAAAAAGAAACATCATAAGATATCACTAATACACGGAATGTAAACTTGGCTACACAGGAACTGAATTACAAAACAGAACAGGGTCTCAAATTTAGAAAACCAACTTATGCTTGCTTAAGGGGAAAGGTGAGTTGGGGTGCTGCATAAAACCAGAGATTGAAATGAGCACAGATAAAGTTCCTTAAGCCAAATATGTAATAGACAAGAGCTACTCCTTGCTCAACGAAATGGACTCAAAACCCCATATTAAACGCCTAAGAATGTACCTGACTAGTAAGTATCTTAAAACCTATGGATTGCTATGTCTCCGAAAGAGAATCAAGCATGTGTACAGGGGCATAAACGCAGCAGTGATAGGATTGGAGAGTTTCGGTGAGCAAATGAAGACCCTTTGAAGTCATATTGCATGGTACCCATTCCACGGGTCTCAAATCTCCAGGTTTAAGGGATTCTTCCTTCAGCTAAAACATGCATGTGGAACCCGGAGTATGATCAACCGTGTGATTGGGAGACGTGCTCCAATATGTCTCAGTTTTCGTCCCCTGGTACTCGGGTGCAACATTCCAGACGCTTTACTAACACTCTCCCGACTTGGAGAGTCAGTGCCTTTAACCTCCTGTTTGGCCCAGTTTGCAATTTCTGCAGAAGATGAACAGGAATAGGGAGAACCAATGAGAGACTAGCTGGAGGTGTCTGGACGGGCAAATTTAACTCTCATTTCCCACCAGGAAGAGGAATTAACCAAAGGCTCAGCATGCCGTGCCGGAACAAGATTAGGGCCTGAAGCAATCCTGCGGTGTTGCGGCCAGCTCACAAGAAAGCGAGTTGAAGAAAGGAGCTCAGGGGCACTGTAATTCACAAACCTGCAGAGTTATAAATGACAGCTATCGTCCAAAAATATAGTGAAGTAAGGCTGCCAAGAGGACTTGAAAGCGGGGCAGAATTGCAGGAAACCGATTTCAGGAGGTAGACTGGAATTGCATTTAAAGCATAGGAAAAGAGGCAGAACGTCGACAATGATGCCCTTGGCGAAAAAGTGCGTATGCGTTTTTTCCTGAATATATTTAGGAAAAAATGCATACACCATTTTTGGCCAACCAAGCAAGCTTGCAAAGGAAATCTGCACTACAATGAAGTCTCACTTCCCTCCGGTCAAAAGGGCCTTCTGAAAAAAGTGTAAAATCCAGAAAGGCAGGACAGGCCATGGAGAACTGGGAGCCTTGTTATGCTGATGGGCGGGATGTACATTACCAAAAGCCACTGGGGAGAAGTGTATGGTGATTCCTGAAACATATAAAAAACAAAGCAACATAGCCTAGGGCACTTCCACTTATGGTCCTATAGCTTAGGGAAATTAAAATCAAAAAGACACAGCCACCCCAAAGTTTGGGATGGCTCTGTTTACAAAAACCTCGTTTAGGGTACAAGTTCAATATCGAAGAAAGCGAAAAATGGATAAAGAAGTTGTGGTACTTACGTACAATGCAATATCACTCAGCAATGAAATCTATGTCATCAGGCCCATAGCAGCATAATGAATGGATTCAGGTATGATGATTCTAACTGAAATAAGTCACACAGGGAAAGAAACATCATAAGATATCACTAATACATGGAATATAAACTTGGCTACACAGGAACTGGATTACAAAACAGAACAGGTTCTCAAATTTAGAAAACCAACTTATGCTTGCTTAAGGGGAAAGGTGAGTTGGGGTGCTGCATAAAACCAGAGATTGAAATCAGCACAGATAAAGTTCCTTAAGCCAAATATGTAATAGACAAAAGCTACTCCTTGCTCAAAGAAATGGACTCAACACCACATATTTAACACCTAAGAATGTACCTAAATAGTAATTATCTTAAAACCTATGGATTGCTATGTCTCTGAAAGTGAATCAAGCATGTGTACACGGGTATAAACGCAGCAGTGATAGAATTGGAGAGGTTTGGTGAGCAAATGAAGACCCTTTGAAGTCATATTGCATGGTACCCATTCCACGGGTCTCAACTCTCCAGGTTTAAGGGATTCTTCTTTCAGGTAAAACGTGCATGTGGAACCCAGAGTATGATCAACCATGTGATTGGGAGACATGTTCATATATGTCTCAGTTCTCGTCCCCTGGTACTTGGGTGCAACATTCCAGACGCTTTACTAACACTCTCCCGACTTGGAGAGTCAGTGCCTTTAACCTCCTGTTTGGCCCAGTTTGCAATTTCTGTAGAAGATGAACAGGAATAGGGAGGACCAATGAGAGACTAGCTGGAGGTGTCTGGACGGGCAAATTTAACTCTCATTTCCCACCAGGAAGAGGAATTAACCAAAGGCTCAGAATGCCGTGCCGGAACCAGATTAGGGCCTGAAGCAATCCTGCGGTGTTGCGGCCAGCTAACAAGAAAGCGAGTTGAAGAAAGGAGCTCAGGGGCACTGTAATTCACAAACCTGCAGAGTTATAAATGACAGCTATGGTCTAAAAATATACTGAAGTAAGGCTGCCAAGAGGACTTGAAAGTGGGGCAGAATTGCAGGAAACCGATTTCAGGAGGTAGACTGGAAATGCATATAAAGCATAGGAAAAGAGGCAGAACGTTGACAATGATGCACTTGGCCAAAAAGGGCATATGCGTTCTTACCTGAATATATTCAGGAAAAAAAGCATCCGCCCTTTTTGGCCAACCAAGCAAGCTTGCAAAGGAAATCTGCACTACAATGAAGTCTCACTTACCCCGGTCAAAAGGGCCATCTGAAAAATGTGTAAAATCCAGAAAGGCAGGACAGGCCATGGAGAACTTTGAGCCTTGTTATGTTGATGGTCGGGATGTAAATGGCCAACAGCCACTCGGGAGAAGTGTATGGTGTTTCCTGAAACATGTAAAAAACAAAGCAACAGATCCTAGGTCAATTCCACTTATGGTCCTATAGCTTAGGGAAATTAAAATAAAAAAGACACAGCCACCCCAAAGTTTGGATTGGCTCTGTTTACAAGAACCTCGTTTACGGTACAAGTTCAATATCGCAGAAAGCGAAAAATGGATAAAGAAGTTGTAGTACTTACGTACAATGCAATATCACTCAGCAATGAAATCTATGTCATGAGACCCATAGCAGCATAATGAGTGGGTTCAGGTATAATGATTCTAACTGAAATAAGTCACACAGAAAAAGAAACATCATAAGATATCACTAATACACGGAATGTAAACTTGTCTCCACAGGAACTGAATTACAAAACAGAACAGGGTCTCAAATTTAGAAAACCAACTTATGCTTGCTTAAGGGGAAAGGTGAGTTGGGGTGCTGCATAAAACCAGAGGATTGAAATGAGCACAGATAAAGTTCCTTAAGCCAAATATGTAATAGACAAGAGCTACTCCTTGTTCAATGAAATGGACTCAACACCCCATATTAAACGCCTAAGAATATACCTGACTAGTAAGTATCTTAAAACCTATGGATTGCTATGTCTCCGAAAAAGAATCAAGCATGTGTACCGGGGCATAAACGCAGCAGTGATAGGATTGGAGAGGTTCGGTGAGCAAACGAAGACCCTTTGAAATCATATTGCATGGTACCCATTCCACGGGTCTCAACTCTCCAGGTTTAAGGGATTCTTCTTTCAGGTAAAACATGCATGTGGAACCCAGAGTATGATCAACCGTGTGATCGGGAGACGTGTGCCAATATATCTCAGTTCTCGTCCCCTGGTACTCGGGTGCAATACTCCAGACACTTTACTACCACTCTCCCGACTTGGAGAGTCAGTGCCTTTAACCTCCTGTTTGGCCCAGTTTGCAATTTCTGCGGAAGATGAACAGGAATAGGGAGAACCAATGAGAGACTAGCTGGAGGTGTCTGGACGGGCAAATTTAACTCTCATTTCCCACCAGGAAGAGGAATTAACCAAAGGCTCAGCATGCCGTTGGGAACCAGATTAGGGCCTGAAGCAATCCTGCGGTGTTGCGGCCAGGTCACAAGAAAGCGAGTTGAAGAAAGGAGCTCAGGGGCACTGTAATTCACAGACCTGCAGAGTTATAAATGACAGCTATCGTCCAAAAATATACTGAAGTAAGGCTGCCAAGAGGACTTGAAAGTGGGGCAGAATTGCAGGAAACCGATATCAGGAGGGCGACTGGAATTGCATTTAAAGCATAGGAAAAGAGGGAGAACGTCCACAATGATGCACTTGGCCAAAAAGGGCGTATGCTTTTTTTCCTGAATATATTCAGGAAAAAAAAGCATACGTACTTTTTGGCCAACCAAGCAAGCTTGCAAAGGAAATCTGCACTACAATGAAGTCTCACTTTCCCCCAGTCAAAAGGGCCATCTGAAAAAAGTGTAAAATCCAGAAAGGCAGGACAGTCCATGGAGAACTGGGAGCCTTGTTATGCTGATGGGCGGGATGTATATTGCCAACAGCCACTCAGGAGAAGTGTATGGTGTTTCCTGAAACATCTAAAACAAAGCAACAGAGCCTAGGGCACTTCCACTTATGGTCCTATAGCTTAGGGAAATTAAAATCAAAAAGACACAGCCACCCCAAAGTTTGGGATGGCTCTGTATACAAGAACCTCATTTACAGTACAAGTTCAAAATCGCAGAAAGTGAAAAATGGATAAAGAAGTTGTGGTACTTGCGTACAATGCAATATCACTCAGCCACGAAATCTATGTCATCAGGCCCATAGCAGCAAAAGTGGATTCAGGTATGATGATTCTAACTGAAATAAGTCACACAGAAAAAGAAACATCATAAGATATCACTAATACACGGAATGTAAACTTGGCTACACAGGAACTGAATTACAAAACAGAACAGGGTCTCAAATTTAGAAAACCAACTTATGCTTGCTTAAGGGGAAAGGTGAGTTGGGGTGCTGCATAAAACCAGAGATTGAAATGAGCACAGATAAAGTTCTTCAAGCCAAACATGTAATAGACAAGAGCTACTCCTTGCTCAACGAAATGGACTCCACACCCCATATTAAATGCCTAAGAATGTACCTGACTAGTAAGTATCTTAAAACCTATGGATTGCTATGTATCTGAAAGAGAATCAAGAATGTGTACAGGGGCATAAACGCAGCAGTGAAAGGATTGGAGAGGTTTGGTGAGCAAACGAAGACCCTTTGAAGTCATATTGCATGGTACCCATTCCACGGGTCTCAAGTCTCCAAGTTTAAGGGATTCTTCCTTCAGCTAAAACATGCATGTGGAACCCAGAGTATGATCAACCGTGTGATCCGGAGACGTGTTCCAATATGTCTCAGTCATCATCCCCTGGTACTCGGGTGCAACATTCCAGACGCTTTAGTAACACTCTCCCGACTTGGAGAGTCAGTGCCTTTAACCTCCTGTTTGGCCCAGTTTGCAATTTCTGCGGAAGATGAACAGGAATAGGGAGAACCAATGAGAGACTGGCTGGAGGTGTCTGGACGGGCAAATTTAACTCTCATTTCCCACCAGGAAGAGGAATTAACCAAAGGCTCAGCCTGCTGTGCCGGAAACAGATTAGGGCCTGAAGCAATCCTGCGGTGTTGCGGCCAGCTCACAAGAAAGCAAGTTGAAGAAAGGAGCTCAGGGGTACTGTATTCACAAACCTGCAGAGTTATAAATGACAGCTATCGTCCAAAAATATACTGAAGTAAGGCTGCCAAGAGGCCCTGAAAGTGGGGAGGATTGCAGGAAACCGATTTCAGGAGGTAGAGAGGAATTGCATTTAAAACATAGGAAAAGAGGCAGAACGTCCACAATGATGCACTTGGCCAAAAAGGGCGTATGCGTTTTTTCCTGAATATATTCAGGTAAAAACGCATACGCCCTTTTTGGCCAACCAGCAAGCTTGCAAAGGAAATCTGCACTACAATGAAGTCTAAATTCCCCGGGTCAAAAGTGCCATCTGTTAAAAGTATAAAATCCAGGAGGCAGGAAAGGCCATGGAGAACTGGGAGCCTTGTTATGCTGATGGGCGGGATGTAAATTGCCAACAGCCACTCGGGAGAAATGTATGGTACTTCCTGAAACATGTAAAAAACAAATCAACAGAGCCTAAGGCAATTCCACTTATAGTCCTATAGCTTAGGGAAATTAAAATAAAAAAGACACAGCCACCCCAAAGTTTGGGACGGCTCTGTTCACAAGAACCTCGTTTACGGTACAAGTTCAATATCGCAGAAAGCGAAAAATGGATAAAGAAGTTGTGGTACTTACGTACAATGCAATATCACTCAGAAATGAAATCTATGTCATGAGGCCCGTAGGAGCATAATGAGTGGATTCAGGTATGATGATTCTAACTGAAATAAGTCACACAGAAAAAGAAACGTCATAAGATATCACTAATACACGGAATGTAAACTTGGCTACACAGGAACTGGATTACAAAATAGAACAGGGTCTCAAATTTAGAAAACCAACTTATGCTTTCTTAAGGGGAAAGGTGAGTTGGGGTGCTGCATAAAACCAGAGATCGAAATGAGCACAGATAAAGTACCTGAAGCCAAATATGTAATAGACAAGAGCTACTCCTTCTTCAACGAAATGGACACAACACCCCATATTAAACGCCGAAGAATGTAGCTGACTAAAAAGTAACTTAAAACCTATGGATTGCTATGTCTCCAAAAGAGAATCAAGCATGTGTACAGGGGCATAAACGCAGCAGTGATAGGATTGGAGAGGTACGGTGAGCAAACAAAGAACCTTTGAAGTCATTTTGCATGGTACCCATTCCATGGGTCTCAACTCTCCAGGTTTAAGGGATTCTTCCTTCAGCTAAAACATGCATGTGGAACCCAGAGTATGATCAACAGTGTGATCTGGAGTCATGTTCAAATATGTCTCAGTTCTCATCCCCTGGTACTCGGGTGCAACATTCTAGATGTTTTACTAACACTCTCCCAACTTGGAGAGTCAGTGCCTTTAACCTCCTGTTTGACCCAGTTTGCAAATTCCGTGGAAGATGTACAGGAATAGGGAGAACCAATGAGAGACTAGCTGGAGATGTCTGGACGGGCAAATTTAACTCTCATTTCCCACCAGGAAGAGGAATTATCCAAAGGCTCAGCGTGCCATGCCGGAATCAGATTAGGGCCTGAAGCAATCCTGCGGTGTTGCGGCCAGCTCACAAGAAAGCGAGTTGAAGAAAGGAGCTCAGGGGCACTGTAATTCACAAACCTGCAGAGTTATAAATGACAGCTATCGTCCACAAATATACTGAAGTAAAGCTGCCAAGAGGACTTGAAAGCGGGGCAGAATTGCAGGAAACCGATTTCAGGAGGTAGACTGGAATTGCATTTAAAGCAGAGGAAAAGAGGCAGAACGTCGACAATGATGCACTTGGCCAAAAAGGGTGTATGCATTTTTTCCTGAATATATTCAGGAAAAATCGCATACGCCCTTTTTGGCCAACCAAGCAAGCTTGCAAAGGAAATCTGCACTACAATGAAGTCTCACTTCCCCCCAGTCAAAAGGGCCATCTGAAAAAAGTGTAAAATCCAGAAAGGCAGGACAGGCCATGGAGAACTGGGAGCCTTGTTATGCTGATGGGCGGGATGTAAATTGCCAACAGCCACTTGGGAGAAGTGTATGGTGTTTCCTGAAACATCTAAAAAACAAAGCAACAGAGCCTAGGGCACTTCCACTTATGGTCCTATAGCTTAGGGAAATTAAAAGAAAAAAGACACAGCCACCCCAAAGTTTGGGACGGCTGTGTTTACAAGAACCTCGTTAACGGTACAAGTTCAATATCGCAGAAAGCGAAAAATGGATAAAGAATTTGTGGTACTTACGTACAATGCAATATCACTCAGCAATGAAATCTATGTCAACAGGCCCGTAGCAGCATAATGAGTGGATTCAGGTATGATGATTCTAACTGAAATAAGTCACACAGAAAAAGAAACATCATAAGATATCACTAATACACGGAATGTAAACTTGGCTACACAGGAACTGGATTACAAAACAGAACATGTTCTCAAATTTAGAAAACCAACTTATGCTTCCTTAAGGGGAAAGGTGAGTTGGGGTGCTGCATAAAACCAGAGATTGAAATGAGCACAGATAAAGTTCCTTAAGCCAAATATGTAATAGACAAGAGCTACTCCTTGCTCAACGAAATGGACTCAAAACCCCATATTAAACGCCTAAGAATGTACCTGACTAGTAAGTATCTTAAAACCTATGGATTGCTATGTCTCCGAAAGAGAATCAAGCATGTGTACAGGGGCATAAACGCAGCAGTGATAGGATTGGAGAGTTTCGGTGAGCAAATGAAGACCCTTTGAAGTCATATTGCATGGTACCCATTCCACGGGTCTCAAATCTCCAGGTTTAAGGGATTCTTCCTTCAGCTAAAACATGCATGTGGAACCCGGAGTATGATCAACCGTGTGATTGGGAGACGTGCTCCAATATGTCTCAGTTTTCGTCCCCTGGTACTCGGGTGCAACATTCCAGACGCTTTACTAACACTCTCCCGACTTGGAGAGTCAGTGCCTTTAACCTCCTGTTTGGCCCAGTTTGCAATTTCTGCAGAAGATGAACAGGAATAGGGAGAACCAATGAGAGACTAGCTGGAGGTGTCTGGACGGGCAAATTTAACTCTCATTTCCCACCAGGAAGAGGAATTAACCAAAGGCTCAGCATGCCGTGCCGGAACAAGATTAGGGCCTGAAGCAATCCTGCGGTGTTGCGGCCAGCTCACAAGAAAGCGAGTTGAAGAAAGGAGCTCAGGGGCACTGTAATTCACAAACCTGCAGAGTTATAAATGACAGCTATCGTCCAAAAATATAGTGAAGTAAGGCTGCCAAGAGGACTTGAAAGCGGGGCAGAATTGCAGGAAACCGATTTCAGGAGGTAGACTGGAATTGCATTTAAAGCATAGGAAAAGAGGCAGAACGTCGACAATGATGCCCTTGGCGAAAAAGTGCGTATGCGTTTTTTCCTGAATATATTCAGGAAAAAATGCATACACCATTTTTGGCCAACCAAGCAAGCTTGCAAAGGAAATCTGCACTACAATGAAGTCTGACTTCCCTCCGGTCAAAAGGGCCTTCTGAAAAAAGTGTAAAATCCAGAAAGGCAGGACAGGCCATGGAGAACTGGGAGCCTTGTTATGCTGATGGGCGGGATGTACATTACCAAAAGCCACTGGGGAGAAGTGTATGGTGATTCCTGAAACATATAAAAAACAAAGCAACATAGCCTAGGGCACTTCCACTTATGGTCCTATAGCTTAGGGAAATTAAAATCAAAAAGACACAGCCACCCCAAAGTTTGGGATGGCTCTGTTTACAAAAACCTCGTTTAGGGTACAAGTTCAATATCGAAGAAAGCGAAAAATGGATAAAGAAGTTGTGGTACTTACGTACAATGCAATATCACTCAGCAATGAAATCTATGTCATCAGGCCCATAGCAGCATAATGAATGGATTCAGGTATGATGATTCTAACTGAAATAAGTCACACAGGGAAAGAAACATCATAAGATATCACTAATACATGGAATATAAACTTGGCTACACAGGAACTGGATTACAAAACAGAACAGGTTCTCAAATTTAGAAAACCAACTTATGCTTGCTTAAGGGGAAAGGTGAGTTGGGGTGCTGCATAAAACCAGAGATTGAAATCAGCACAGATAAAGTTCCTTAAGCCAAATATGTAATAGACAAAAGCTACTCCTTGCTCAAAGAAATGGACTCAACACCACATATTTAACACCTAAGAATGTACCTAAATAGTAATTATCTTAAAACCTATGGATTGCTATGTCTCTGAAAGTGAATCAAGCATGTGTACACGGGTATAAACGCAGCAGTGATAGAATTGGAGAGGTTTGGTGAGCAAATGAAGACCCTTTGAAGTCATATTGCATGGTACCCATTCCACGGGTCTCAACTCTCCAGGTTTAAGGGATTCTTCTTTCAGGTAAAACGTGCATGTGGAACCCAGAGTATGATCAACCATGTGATTGGGAGACATGTTCATATATGTCTCAGTTCTCGTCCCCTGGTACTTGGGTGCAACATTCCAGACGCTTTACTAACACTCTCCCGACTTGGAGAGTCAGTGCCTTTAACCTCCTGTTTGGCCCAGTTTGCAATTTCTGTAGAAGATGAACAGGAATAGGGAGGACCAATGAGAGACTAGCTGGAGGTGTCTGGACGGGCAAATTTAACTCTCATTTCCCACCAGGAAGAGGAATTAACCAAAGGCTCAGAATGCCGTGCCGGAACCAGATTAGGGCCTGAAGCAATCCTGCGGTGTTGCGGCCAGCTAACAAGAAAGCGAGTTGAAGAAAGGAGCTCAGGGGCACTGTAATTCACAAACCTGCAGAGTTATAAATGACAGCTATGGTCTAAAAATATACTGAAGTAAGGCTGCCAAGAGGACTTGAAAGTGGGGCAGAATTGCAGGAAACCGATTTCAGGAGGTAGACTGGAAATGCATATAAAGCATAGGAAAAGAGGCAGAACGTTGACAATGATGCACTTGGCCAAAAAGGGCATATGCGTTCTTACCTGAATATATTCAGGAAAAAAAGCATCCGCCCTTTTTGGCCAACCAAGCAAGCTTGCAAAGGAAATCTGCACTACAATGAAGTCTCACTTACCCCGGTCAAAAGGGCCATCTGAAAAATGTGTAAAATCCAGAAAGGCAGGACAGGCCATGGAGAACTTTGAGCCTTGTTATGTTGATGGTCGGGATGTAAATGGCCAACAGCCACTCGGGAGAAGTGTATGGTGTTTCCTGAAACATGTAAAAAACAAAGCAACAGATCCTAGGTCAATTCCACTTATGGTCCTATAGCTTAGGGAAATTAAAATAAAAAAGACACAGCCACCCCAAAGTTTGGATTGGCTCTGTTTACAAGAACCTCGTTTACGGTACAAGTTCAATATCGCAGAAAGCGAAAAATGGATAAAGAAGTTGTAGTACTTACGTACAATGCAATATCACTCAGCAATGAAATCTATGTCATGAGACCCATAGCAGCATAATGAGTGGGTTCAGGTATAATGATTCTAACTGAAATAAGTCACACAGAAAAAGAAACATCATAAGATATCACTAATACACGGAATGTAAACTTGTCTCCACAGGAACTGAATTACAAAACAGAACAGGGTCTCAAATTTAGAAAACCAACTTATGCTTGCTTAAGGGGAAAGGTGAGTTGGGGTGCTGCATAAAACCAGAGGATTGAAATGAGCACAGATAAAGTTCCTTAAGCCAAATATGTAATAGACAAGAGCTACTCCTTGTTCAATGAAATGGACTCAACACCCCATATTAAACGCCTAAGAATATACCTGACTAGTAAGTATCTTAAAACCTATGGATTGCTATGTCTCCGAAAAAGAATCAAGCATGTGTACCGGGGCATAAACGCAGCAGTGATAGGATTGGAGAGGTTCGGTGAGCAAACGAAGACCCTTTGAAATCATATTGCATGGTACCCATTCCACGGGTCTCAACTCTCCAGGTTTAAGGGATTCTTCTTTCAGGTAAAACATGCATGTGGAACCCAGAGTATGATCAACCGTGTGATCGGGAGACGTGTGCCAATATATCTCAGTTCTCGTCCCCTGGTACTCGGGTGCAATACTCCAGACACTTTACTACCACTCTCCCGACTTGGAGAGTCAGTGCCTTTAACCTCCTGTTTGGCCCAGTTTGCAATTTCTGCGGAAGATGAACAGGAATAGGGAGAACCAATGAGAGACTAGCTGGAGGTGTCTGGACGGGCAAATTTAACTCTCATTTCCCACCAGGAAGAGGAATTAACCAAAGGCTCAGCATGCCGTTGGGAACCAGATTAGGGCCTGAAGCAATCCTGCGGTGTTGCGGCCAGGTCACAAGAAAGCGAGTTGAAGAAAGGAGCTCAGGGGCACTGTAATTCACAGACCTGCAGAGTTATAAATGACAGCTATCGTCCAAAAATATACTGAAGTAAGGCTGCCAAGAGGACTTGAAAGTGGGGCAGAATTGCAGGAAACCGATATCAGGAGGGCGACTGGAATTGCATTTAAAGCATAGGAAAAGAGGGAGAACGTCCACAATGATGCACTTGGCCAAAAAGGGCGTATGCTTTTTTTCCTGAATATATTCAGGAAAAAAAAGCATACGTACTTTTTGGCCAACCAAGCAAGCTTGCAAAGGAAATCTGCACTACAATGAAGTCTCACTTTCCCCCAGTCAAAAGGGCCATCTGAAAAAAGTGTAAAATCCAGAAAGGCAGGACAGTCCATGGAGAACTGGGAGCCTTGTTATGCTGATGGGCGGGATGTATATTGCCAACAGCCACTCAGGAGAAGTGTATGGTGTTTCCTGAAACATCTAAAACAAAGCAACAGAGCCTAGGGCACTTCCACTTATGGTCCTATAGCTTAGGGAAATTAAAATCAAAAAGACACAGCCACCCCAAAGTTTGGGATGGCTCTGTATACAAGAACCTCATTTACAGTACAAGTTCAAAATCGCAGAAAGTGAAAAATGGATAAAGAAGTTGTGGTACTTGCGTACAATGCAATATCACTCAGCCACGAAATCTATGTCATCAGGCCCATAGCAGCAAAAGTGGATTCAGGTATGATGATTCTAACTGAAATAAGTCACACAGAAAAAGAAACATCATAAGATATCACTAATACACGGAATGTAAACTTGGCTACACAGGAACTGAATTACAAAACAGAACAGGGTCTCAAATTTAGAAAACCAACTTATGCTTGCTTAAGGGGAAAGGTGAGTTGGGGTGCTGCATAAAACCAGAGATTGAAATGAGCACAGATAAAGTTCTTCAAGCCAAACATGTAATAGACAAGAGCTACTCCTTGCTCAACGAAATGGACTCCACACCCCATATTAAATGCCTAAGAATGTACCTGACTAGTAAGTATCTTAAAACCTATGGATTGCTATGTATCTGAAAGAGAATCAAGAATGTGTACAGGGGCATAAACGCAGCAGTGAAAGGATTGGAGAGGTTTGGTGAGCAAACGAAGACCCTTTGAAGTCATATTGCATGGTACCCATTCCACGGGTCTCAAGTCTCCAAGTTTAAGGGATTCTTCCTTCAGCTAAAACATGCATGTGGAACCCAGAGTATGATCAACCGTGTGATCCGGAGACGTGTTCCAATATGTCTCAGTCATCATCCCCTGGTACTCGGGTGCAACATTCCAGATGCTTTAGTAACACTCTCCCGACTTGGAGAGTCAGTGCCTTTAACCTCCTGTTTGGCCCAGTTTGCAATTTCTGCGGAAGATGAACAGGAATAGGGAGAACCAATGAGAGACTGGCTGGAGGTGTCTGGACGGGCAAATTTAACTCTCATTTCCCACCAGGAAGAGGAATTAACCAAAGGCTCAGCCTGCTGTGCCGGAAACAGATTAGGGCCTGAAGCAATCCTGCGGTGTTGCGGCCAGCTCACAAGAAAGCAAGTTGAAGAAAGGAGCTCAGGGGTACTGTATTCACAAACCTGCAGAGTTATAAATGACAGCTATCGTCCAAAAATATACTGAAGTAAGGCTGCCAAGAGGCCCTGAAAGTGGGGAGGATTGCAGGAAACCGATTTCAGGAGGTAGAGAGGAATTGCATTTAAAATATAGGAAAAGAGGCAGAACGTCCACAATGATGCACTTGGCCAAAAAGGGCGTATGCGTTTTTTCCTGAATATATTCAGGTAAAAACGCATACGCCCTTTTTGGCCAACCAGCAAGCTTGCAAAGGAAATCTGCACTACAATGAAGTCTAAATTCCCCGGGTCAAAAGTGCCATCTGTTAAAAGTATAAAATCCAGGAGGCAGGAAAGGCCATGGAGAACTGGGAGCCTTGTTATGCTGATGGGCGGGATGTAAATTGCCAACAGCCACTCGGGAGAAATGTATGGTACTTCCTGAAACATGTAAAAAACAAATCAACAGAGCCTAAGGCAATTCCACTTATAGTCCTATAGCTTAGGGAAATTAAAATAAAAAAGACACAGCCACCCCAAAGTTTGGGACGGCTCTGTTCACAAGAACCTCGTTTACGGTACAAGTTCAATATCGCAGAAAGCGAAAAATGGATAAAGAAGTTGTGGTACTTACGTACAATGCAATATCACTCAGAAATGAAATCTATGTCATGAGGCCCGTAGGAGCATAATGAGTGGATTCAGGTATGATGATTCTAACTGAAATAAGTCACACAGAAAAAGAAACGTCATAAGATATCACTAATACACGGAATGTAAACTTGGCTACACAGGAACTGGATTACAAAACAGAACAGGGTCTCAAATTTAGAAAACCAACTTATGCTTTCTTAAGGGGAAAGGTGAGTTGGGGTGCTGCATAAAACCAGAGATCGAAATGAGCACAGATAAAGTACCTGAAGCCAAATATGTAATAGACAAGAGCTACTCCTTCTTCAACGAAATGGACACAACACCCCATATTAAACGCCGAAGAATGTAGCTGACTAAAAAGTAACTTAAAACCTATGGATTGCTATGTCTCCAAAAGAGAATCAAGCATGTGTACAGGGGCATAAACGCAGCAGTGATAGGATTGGAGAGGTACGGTGAGCAAACAAAGAACCTTTGAAGTCATTTTGCATGGTACCCATTCCATGGGTCTCAACTCTCCAGGTTTAAGGGATTCTTCCTTCAGCTAAAACATGCATGTGGAACCCAGAGTATGATCAACAGTGTGATCTGGAGTCATGTTCAAATATGTCTCAGTTCTCATCCCCTGGTACTCGGGTGCAACATTCTAGATGTTTTACTAACACTCTCCCAACTTGGAGAGTCAGTGCCTTTAACCTCCTGTTTGACCCAGTTTGCAAATTCCGTGGAAGATGTACAGGAATAGGGAGAACCAATGAGAGACTAGCTGGAGATGTCTGGACGGGCAAATTTAACTCTCATTTCCCACCAGGAAGAGGAATTATCCAAAGGCTCAGCGTGCCATGCCGGAATCAGATTAGGGCCTGAAGCAATCCTGCGGTGTTGCGGCCAGCTCACAAGAAAGCGAGTTGAAGAAAGGAGCTCAGGGGCACTGTAATTCACAAACCTGCAGAGTTATAAATGACAGCTATCGTCCACAAATATACTTAAGTAAAGCTGCCAAGAGGACTTGAAAGCGGGGCAGAATTGCAGGAAACCGATTTCAGGAGGTAGACTGGAATTGCATTTAAAGCAGAGGAAAAGAGGCAGAACGTCGACAATGATGCACTTGGCCAAAAAGGGCGTATGCATTTTTTCCTGAATATATTCAGGAAAAATCGCATACGCCCTTTTTGGCCAACCAAGCAAGCTTGCAAAGGAAATCTGCACTACAATGAAGTCTCACTTCCCCCCAGTCAAAAGGGCCATCTGAAAAAAGTGTAAAATCCAGAAAGGCAGGACAGGCCATGGAGAACTGGGAGCCTTGTTATGCTGATGGGCGGGATGTAAATTGCCAACAGCCACTTGGGAGAAGTGTATGGTGTTTCCTGAAACATCTAAAAAACAAAGCAACAGAGCCTAGGGCACTTCCACTTATGGTCCTATAGCTTAGGGAAATTAAAAGAAAAAAGACACAGCCACCCCAAAGTTTGGGACGGCTGTGTTTACAAGAACCTCGTTAACGGTACAAGTTCAATATCGCAGAAAGCGAAAAATGGATAAAGAATTTGTGGTACTTACGTACAATGCAATATCACTCAGCAATGAAATCTATGTCATCAGGCCCGTAGCAGCATAATGAGTGGATTCAGGTATGATGATTCTAACTGAAATAAGTCACACAGAAAAAGAAACATCATAAGATATCACTAATACACGGAATGTAAACTTGGCTACACAGGAACTGGATTACAAAACAGAACAGGGTCTCAAATTTAGTAAACCAACTTATGCTTGCTTAAGGGCAAAGGTGAGTTGGGGTGCTGCATAAAAGCAGAGATTGAAATGAGCACAGATAAAGTTCCTTAAGTCAAATATGGAATAGACAAGAGCTACTCCTTGCTCAACGAGATGGACTCAACACCCCGTATTAAACGCCTAAGTATGTACCTGACTAGTAAGTATCTTAAAACCTATGGATTGCTATGTCTCCAAAAGAGAATCAAGCGTGTGTACAGGGGCATAAACGCAGCAGTGATAGGATTGGAGAGGTTCGGTGAGCAAATGAAGACCCTTTGAAGTCATATTGCATGGTACCCATTCCACGGGTCTCAACTCTCCAGGTTTAAGGGATTCTTCCTTCAGCTAAAACATGCATGTGGAACCCAGACTATGATCCACCGTGTGATTGGGAGACTTGTTGAAATATGTCTCATTTCTCGTCCCCCGGTACTCGGGTGCAACATTCCAGATGCTTTACTAACACTCTCCCGACTTGGAGAGTCTGTGCCTTTAACCTCCTGTTTGACCAAGTTTGCAAATTCCGCGGAACATGAACAGGAATAGGGAGAACCAATGAGAGACTAGCTGGAGTTGTCTGGACGGGCAAATTTAACTCTCATTTCCCACCAGGAAGAGGAATTAACCAAAGGCTCAGCGTGCCATGCCGGAACCAGATTAGGGCCTGAAGCAATCCTGCGGTGTTGCGGCCAGCTCACAAGAAAGCGAGTTGAAGAAAGGAGCTCAGGGGCACTGTAATTCACAAACCTGCAGAGTTATAAATGACAGCTATCATCCAAAAATATACTGAAGTAAGGCTGCCAAGAGGACTTGAAAGTGGGGCAGAATTGCAGGAAACCGATTTCAGGAGGTAGACTGGAATTGCCTTTAAAGCATAGGAAAAGAGGCAGAACGTCGACAATGATGCACTTGGCCAAAAAGGGCGTATGCGTTTTTTCCTGAATATATTCAGGAAAAAACGGATACGCCCTTTTTGGCCAACCAAGCAAGCTTGCAAAGGAAATCTGCACTACAATGAAGTCTCACTTCCCCCCGGTCAAAAGGGCCATCTGAAAAAAGTGTAAAATCCAGAAAGGCAGGACAGGCCATGGAGAACTGGGAGCCTTGTTATGCTGATGGGCGGGATGTAAATTGCCAACAGCTACTGGGGAGAAGTGTATGGTGTTTCCTGAAACATCTAAGAAACAAAGCAACAGAGCCTAGGGCACTTCCACTTATGGTCCTATAGCTTAGGGAAATTAAAATCAAAAAGACACAGCCACCCCAAAGTTTGGGACGGCTCTGTTGACAAGAACCTCGTTTAAGGGACAAGTTCAATATCGCAGAAAGTGAAAAATGGATAAAGAAGTTTTGGTACTTACGTACAATGCAATATCACTCAGCAATGAAATCTATGTCATCAGGCCCGTAGCAGCATAATGAGTGGATTCAGGTATGATGATTCTAACTGAAATAAGTCACAAGGAAAAGAAACATCATAAGATATCATTAATACACGGAATGGAAACTTGGCTACACAGGAACTGGATTACAAAACAGAACAGGGTCTCTAATTTAGAAAACCAACTTATGCTTGCTTAAGGGGAAAGGTGAGTTGGGGTGCTGCATAAAACCAGAGATTGAAATGAGCACAGATACAGTTCCTTAAGCCAAATATGTAATAGACAAGAGCTACTCCTTGCTCAACGAAATGGACTCAAAACCCCATATTAAACGCCTATGAATGTAACTGACTAGTAAGTATCTTAAAAGCTATGGATTACTATGTCTCTGAAAGAGAATCAAGCGTGTGTACAGGGGCATAAACGCAGCAGTGATAGGATTGGAGAGGTTCGGTGAGCAAATGAAGACCCTTTGAAATCATATTGCATGGTACCCATTCCACGGGTCTCAACTCTCCAGGTTTAAGGGATTCTTACTTCAGCTAAATCATGCATGTGGAACCCAGAGTATGATCAACCGTGGGATCGGGAGACGTGTTCCAATATGTCTCAGTTCTCGTCCCCTGGTACTCGGGTGCAACATACCAGACGCTTTACTAACACTCTCCCGACTTGGAGAGTCAGTGCCTTTAACCTCCTGTTTGGCCCAGTTTGCAATTTCTGCGGAAGATGAACAGGAATAGGGAGAACCAATGAGAGACTAGCTGGAGGTGTCTGGACGGGCAAATTTAACTCTCATTTCCCACCAGGAAGAGGAATTAACCAAGGGCTCAGCGTGCCGTGCCGGAATCAGATTAGGGCCTGAAGCAATCCTGCGGTGTTGCGGCCAGCTCACAAGAAAGCGAGTTGAAGAAAGGAGCTCAGGGGCACTGTAATTCACAAACCTGCAGAGTTATAAATGACAGCTATCGTCCAAAAATATACTGAAGTAAGGCTGCCAAGAGGAGTTGAAAACGGGGCAGAATTGCAGGAAACCAATTTCAGGAGGTAGACTGGAATTGCACTTAAAGCACAGGAAAAGAGGCAGAATGTCGACAATGATGCACTTGGCCAAAAAGGGCGTATACATTTTTTCCTGAATATATTCAGGAAAAAATGCATACGCCCTTTTTGGCCAACCAAGCAAGCTTGCAAAGGAATTCTGCACTACAATGAAGTCTCACTTCCCCCTGGTCAAAAGGGCAATCTGAAAAAAGTGTAAAATCCAGAAAGGCAGGACAGACCATGGAGAACTGGGAGCCTTGTTATGCTGATGGGCGGGATGTAAATTGCGAACAGCCACTCGGGAGAAGTGTATGGTGTTTCCTGAAACATCAAAAAAAACAAAGCAACAGAACCTAGGGCACTTCCACATATGGTCCTATAGCTTAGGGAAATTAAAATCAAAAAGACACAGCCACCCCTAAGTTTGGGTCGGCTCTGTTTAGAAGAAACTCGTTTATGGGACAAGTTCAATATCGCAGAAAGTGAAAAATGGATAAAGCAGTTGTGGTACTTACGTACAATGCACTATCACTCAGCAATGAAATCTATGTCATCAGGCCCGTAGCAGCATAATGAGTGGATTCAGGTATGATGATTCTATCTGAAATAAGTCACACAGAAAAAGAAACATCATAAGATATCACTAATACACGGAATGTAAACTTGGCTACACAGGAACTGGATTACAAAACAGAACAGGGTCTCAAATTTAGAAAACCAACTTATGCTTGCTTAAGGGGAAAGGTGAGTTGGGGTGCTGCATAAAACCAGAGATTGAAATGAGCACAGATAAAGTTCCTTAAGCCAAATATGTAATAGACAAGAGCTACTCCTTGCTCAACGAAATGGACTCAACACCCCATATTAAACGCCTAAGAATGCATCTGACTAGTAAGTATCTTAAAACCTATGGATTGCTATGTCTCTGAAAGAGAATCAAGCGTGTGTACAGGGGCATAAATGCAGCAGTGATAGGATTGGAGAGGTTCGGTGAGCAAATGAAGACGCTTTGAAATCATATTGCATGGTACCCATTCCACGGGTCTCAACTCTCCAGATTTACGGGATTTTTCCTTCAGCTAAAACATGCATGTGGAACCCAGAGTATGATCAACCGTGTGATTGGGAGACGTTTTCAAATATGTCTCAGTTCTCGTCCCCTGGTACTCGGGTGCAACATTCCAGACGCTTTACTAACACTCTCCCGTCTTGGAGAGTCAGTGCCTTTAACCTCCTGTTTGGCCCAGTTTGCAATTTCTGCGGAAGATGAACAGGAATAGGGAGAACCAATGAGAGACTAGCTGGAGGTGTCTGGACGGGCAAATTTAACTCTCATTTCCCACCAGGAAGAGGAATTAACCAAAGGCTCAGCATGCCTTGCCAGAACCAGATTAGGGCCGGAAGCAATCCTGCGGTGTTGCGGCCAGCTCACAAGAAAGCGAGTTGAAGAAAGGTGCTCAGGGGCACTGTAATTCACAAACCTGCAGAGTTATAAATGACAGCTATCGTCCAAAAATATACTGAAGTAAGGCTGCCAAGAGGACTTGAAAGTGGGGAAGAATTGCAGGAAACCGATTTCAGGAGGTAGACTGGAATTGCCTTTAAAGCATAGGAAAAGAGGCAGAACGTGGACAATGATGCACTTGGCCAAAAAGGGAGTTTGCGTTTTCTCCTGAATATATTCAGGAAAAAACGCATATGCCCATTTTGACCAACCAAGCAAGCTTGCAAAGGAAATCTGCACTACAATGAAGTCTCACTTCCCCCCGGTAAATAGGGCCATCTGAAAAAAGTGTAAAATCCAGAAAGGCAGGACAGGCCATGGAGAACTGGGAGTCTTGTTATGCTGATGGGCGGGATGTAAATTGCCAACAGCAACTTGGTAGAAGTGTATGGTGTTTCCTGAAACATCTAAGAAACAAAGCAACAGAGCCTAGGGCACTTCCACTTATGGTCCTATAGCTTAGGGAAATTAAAATCAAAAAGACACAGCCACCCCAAAGTTTGGGACGGCTCTGTTGACAAGAACCTCGTTTACGGGACAAGTTCAATATCGCAGAAAGTGAAAAATGGATAAAGAAGTTGTCGTACTTACGTACAATGCAATATCACTCAGCAATGAAATCTATGTCATCAGGCCCGTAGCAGCATAATGAGTGGATTCAGGTATGATGATTCTAACTGAAATAAGTCACAAGGAAAAGAAACATCATAAGATATCATTAATACACGGAATGGAAACTTGGCTACACAGGAACTGGATTACAAAACAGAATAGGGTCTCTAATTTAGAAAACCAACTTATGCTTGCTTAAGGGGAAAGGTGAGTTGGGGTGCTGCATAAAACCAGAGATTGAAATGAGCACAGATAAAGTTCCTTAAGCCAAATATGTAATAGACAAGAGCTACTCCTTGCTCAACGAAATGGACTCAAAACCCCATATTAAACGCCTATGAATGTAACTGACTAGTAAGTATCTTAAAAGCTATGCATTACTATGTCTCTGAAAGAGAATCAACCGTGTGTACAGGGGCATAAACACAGCAGTGATAGGATTGGAGAGGTTCGGTGAGCAAATGAAGACCGTTTGAAGTCATATTGCATGGTACCCATTCCACGGGTCTCAACTCTCCAGGTTTAAGGGATTCTTCCCTCAGCTAAAACATGCATGTGGAACCCAAAGTATGATGAACCATGTGATCGGTAGACGTGTTCCAATATGTCTCAGTTCTCGTCCCCTGGTACTCGGGTGCAACATTCCAGACGCTTTACTAACACTCTCCCGACTTGGAGAGTCAGTGCCTTTAAACTCCTGTTTGGCCCAGTTTGCAATTTCTGCGGAAGATGAACAGGAATAGGGAGAACCAATGAGAGACTAGCTGGAGGTGTCTGGACGGGCGAAATTAACTCTCATTTCCCACCAGGAAGAGGAATTAACCAAAGGTTCAGCGTGCCATGCTGGAACCAGATTAGGGCCTGAAGCAATCCTGCGGTGTTGCAGCCAGCTCACAAGAAAGCGAGTTGAAGAAAGGAGCTCAGGGGCACTGTAATTCACAAACCTGCAGAGTTATAAATGACAGCTATCGTCCAAAAATATACTAAAGTAAGGCTGCCAAGAGGACTTGAAAGCGGGGCAGAATTGCAGGAAACCGATTTCAGGAGGTAGACTGGAATTGCCTTTAAAGCATAGGAAAAGAGGCAGAACGTCGACAATGATGCACTTGACCAAAAAGGGCGTATGCGTATTTTCCTGAATATATTCAGGAAAATACGCATACGCACTTTTTGGCCAACCAAGCAAGCTTGCCAAGGAAATATGCACTACAATGAAGTCTCACTTCCCCCCAGTCAAAAGGGCCATCTGAAAAAAGTGTAAAATCCAGAAAGGCAGGACAGGCCATGGAGAACTGGGACCCTTGTTATGCTGATGGGCGGGATGTAAATTGCCAAAAGCCACTTGGGAGAAGCGTATGGTGTTTCCTGAAACATCTAAGAAACAAAGCAACAGAGCCTAGGGCACTTCCACTTATGGTCCTATAGCTTAGGGAAATTAAAATCAAAAAGACACAGCCACCTCAAAGTTTGTGACGCCTCTCTTTACAAGAACCTCATTTACGGTACAAGTTCAATATCGCAGAAAGCAAAAAATGGATAAAGAAGTTGTGGTACTTACGTACAATGCAATATCACTCAGCAATGAAATCTATGTCATTAGGTCCATAGGAGCATAATGAGTGGATTCAGGTATGATGATTCTAACTGAAATAAGTCACACAGAAAAAGAAACATCATAAGATATCACTAATACACGGAATGTAAACTTGGCTACACAGGAACTGAATTACAAAACAGAACAGGGTCTCAAATTTAGAAAACCAACTTATGCTTGCTTAAGGGGAAAGGTGAGATGGGGTGCTGCATAAAATCAGAGATTGAAATGAGCACAGATAAAGTTCCTTAAGCCAAATATGTAATAGAAAAGAGCTACTCCTTGCTCAACGAAATGGACTCAACACAACATATTAAATTTCTAAGAATGTACCTGACTAGTAAGTATCTTAAAACCTATGGATTGCTATGTCTCCGAAAGAGAATCAAGCGTGTGTACAGGGGCATAAACGCAGCAGTGATAGGATTGGAGAGGTTCGGTGAGCAAATGAAGACCCTTTGAATTCATATTGCATGGAACCCATTCCACGGGTCTCAACTCTCCAGGTTTCAGGGATTCTTCCTTCAGCTAAAACATGCATGTGGAACCCAGAGTATGATCAACCATGTGATCGGGAGACGTGTTCCAATATGTCTCAGTTCTCGTCCCCTGGTACTCGGGTGCAACTTTCCAGATGCTTTACTAACACTCTCCCGAATTGGAGAGTCAGTGCCTTTAACCTCCTGTTTGGCCCAGTTTGCAATTTCTGCGGAAGATTAACAGGAATAGGGAGAACCAATGAGAGACTAGCTGGAGGTGTCTGGACGGGCAAATTTAACTCTCATTTCCAACCAGGTAGAGGAATTAACCAAAGGCTCAGCGTGCCGTGCCGGAACCAGATTAGGGCCTGAAGCAATCCTGCGGTGTTGCGGCCAGCTCACAAGAAAGCGAGTTGAAGAAAGGAGCTCAGGGGCACTGTAATTCACAAACCTGCAGAGGTATAAATGACAGCTGTCGTCCAAAAATATACTGAAGTAAGGCTGCCAAGAGGACTTGAAAGCGGGGCAGAATTGCAGGAAACCGATTTCAGGAGGTAGACTGGAATTGCATTTAAAGCATAGGAAAAGAGGCAGAACGTCGACAATGATGCACTTGGCCAAAAAGGGCGTATGCGTTTTTTCCTGAATATATTCAGGAAAAAACACATACGCACTTTTTGGCCAACCAACCAAGCTTGCAAAGGAAATCGCACTACAATGAAGTCTCACTTCCCCCCGGTCAAAAGGGCCATCTGAAAAAAGTGTAAAATCCAGAAAGGCAGGACAGGCCATGGAGAACTGGGAGCCTTGTTATGCTGATGGGCGGGATGGAAATGGCCAACAGCCACTCGGGAGAAGTGTGTGGTGTTTCCTGAAACATCTAAAAAACAAAGCAACAGAGCCTAGGGCACTTCCACTTATGGTCCTATAGCTTAAGGAAATTAAAATCAGAAAGACACAGCCACCCCAAAGTTTGGGATGGCTCTGTTTACAAGAACCAGGTTTACGGTACAAGTTCAATATCGCAGAAACTGAAAAATGGATAAAGAAGTTGTGGTACTTACGTACAATGCAATATCACTCAGCAATGAAATCTATGTCATCAGGCCCGTAGCAGCATAATGAGTGGATTCAGGTATGATGATTCTAACTGAAATAAGTCACACAGAAAAAGAAACGTCATGAGATATCACTAATACACGGAATGAAAACTTGGCTACACAGGAACTGAATTACAAAACACAACAGGGTCTCAAATTTAGAAAACCAACTTAGGCTTGCTTAAGGGGAAAGGTGAGTTGGGGTGCTGCATAAAACCAGAGATTGAAATTAGCACAGATAAAGTTCCTTAAGCCAAATATGTAATAGACAAGAGCTACTCCTTGCTCAACGAAATGGACTCAACAACCCATATTAAACGCCTAAGAATGTACCTGACTAGTAAGTATCTTAAAACCTATGGATTGCTATGTCTCCGAAAGAGAATCAAGCGTGTGTACAGGGGCATAAAGGCAGCAGTGATAGGATTGGAGAGGTTCGGTGAGCAAACGAAGACCCTTTGAAATCATATTGCATGGTACCCAATCCACGGGTCTCAACTCTCCAGGTTTAAGGGATTCTTCCTTCAGCTAAAACATGCATGTGGAACCCAGAGTATGATCAACCATGTGATTGGGAGACGTGTGCCAATATATCTCAGTTCTCGTCCCCTGGTACTCGGGTGCAACATTCCAGACACTTTACTAACACTCTCCCGACTTGGAGAGTCAGTGCCTTTAACCTCCTGTTTGGCCCTGTTTGCAAATTCTTTGGAAGTTGTACAAGAATAGGGAGAACCAATGAGAGACTAGCTGGAGGTGTCTGGACGGGCAAATTTAACTCCCATTTCCCACCAGGAAGAGGAATTAACCAAAGGCTCAGCGTGACGTGCCAGGACCAGATTAGGGCCTGAAGCAATCCTGCGGTGTTGCGGCAAGCTCACAAGAAAGCGAGTTGAAGAAAGGAGCTCAGGGGCACTGTAATTCACAAACCTGCAGAGTTATAAATGACAGCTATCGTCCAAAAATATACTGAAGTAAGCCTGACAAGAGGACTTGAAATCGGGGCAGAATTGCAGGAAACCGATTTCAGGAGGTAGACTGGAATTGCATTTAAAGCATAGGAAAAGAGGCAGAACGTCGACAATGATGCACTTGGCCAAAAAGGGCGTATGCGTTTTTTCCTGAATATATTCAGGAAAAAACGCATACGCACTTTTTGGCCAACCAAGCAAGCTTGCAAAAGAAATGTGCACTACAATGAAGTCTCACTTCCCCCCGGTCAAAAGGGCCATCTGAAAAAAGTGTAAAATCCAGAAAGGCAGGACAGGCCATGGAGAACTGGGAGCCTTGTTATGCTGATGGGCGGGATGTAAATTGCCAACAGCCACTCGGGAAAAGTGTATGGTGTTTCCTGAAACATCTAAAAAACAAAGCAACAGAGCCTAGGGCACTTCCACATATGGTCCTATAGCTTAGGGAAATTAAAATCAAAAAGACACAGCCACCCCAAAGTTTGGGATGGCTCTGTTTACAAGAACCTCGTTTACGGTACAAGTTCAATATCGCAGAAAGTGAAAAATGGGTAAAGAAGATGTGGTACTTACGTACAATGCAATATCACTCAGCAATGAAATCTATGTCATCAGGCCCGTAGCAGCGTAATGAGTTGATTCAGGTATGATGATTCTAACTGAAATAAGTCACACAGAAAAAGAAACATCATAAGATATCACTAATACATGGAATGTAAATTTGGCTACACAGGAACTGGATTACAAATGAGAACAGGGTCTCAAATTTAGGAAACCAACTTATGCTTGCTTAAGGGGAAAGGTGAGTTGGGGTGCTGCATAAAACCAGAGATTGAAATGAGCACAGATAAAGTTCCTTAAGCCAAATATGTAATAGACAAGAGCTACTCCTTGCTCAACGAAATGGACTCAACACCCCATATTAAATGCCTAAGAATGTACCTGACTAGTAAGTATCTTAAAACCTATGGATTGCTATGTCTCCGAAAGAGAATCAAGCGTGTGTACAGGGACATAAACGCAGAAGTGATAGGATTCGAGACGTTCGGTGAGCAAATGAAGACCCTTTGAAGTCATATTGCATGGTACCCATTCCACGGGTCTCAACTCTCCAGGTTTAAGGGATTCTTCCTTCAGCTAAAACATGCATGTGGAACCCAGAGTATGATCAACCATGTGATCGGGAGACGTGTTCAAATATGTCTCAGTTCTCGTCCCCTGGTACTCGGGTGCAACATTCCAGACACTTTACTAACACTCTCCCAACTTGGAGAGTCAGTGCCTTTAACCTCCTGTTTGGCCCAGTTTGCAATTTCTGCGGAAGATGAACAGGAATAGGGAGAACAAATGAGAGACTAGCTGGAGGTGTCTGGACGGGCAAATTTAACTGTCATTTCCCACCAGGAAGAGGAATTAACCAAAGACTCAGCATGCCATGCCGGAACCAGATTAGGGCCTGAAGCAATCCTGCGGTGTTGCGGCCAGCTCACAAGAAAGCGAGTTGAAGAAAGGAGCTCAGGGGCACTGTAATTCACAAACCTGCAGAGTTATAAATGACAGCTATCATCCAAAAATATACTGAAGTAAGGCTGCCAAGAGGACTTGAAAGCCGGGCAGAATTGCAGGAAACCGATTTCAGGAGGTAGACTGGAATTGCATTTAAAGCATAGGAAAAGAGGCAGAAGGTCGACAATGATGCACTTGGCCAAAAAGGGCGTATGCGTTTTTTCCTGAATATATTCAGGAAAAAACGCATACGCCCTTTTTGGCCAACCAAGCAAGCTTGCAAAGGAAATCTGCACTACAATGAAGTCTCACTTCCCCCCCGTCAAAAGGGCCATCTGAAAAAAGTGTAAAATCCAGAAAGGCAGGACAGGCCATGGAGAACTGGGAGCCTTGTTATGCTGATGGGCGGGATGTAAATTGCCAACAGCCACTCGGGAGAAGTGTATGGTGTTTCCTGAAACATCTAAAAAACAAAGCAACAGAGCCTAGGGCACTTCCACTTATGGTCCTGCAGCTTAGGGAAATTAAAATCAAAAAGACACAGCCACCCCAAAGTTTGGGATGGCTCTGTTTACAAGAAACTCGTTTACGGTACAAGTTCAATATCGCATAAAGCGAAAAATGGATAAAGAAGTTGTGGTACTTACGTACAATGCAATATCACTCAGCAATGACATCTATGTCATCAGGCCCATAGCAGCATGATGAGTGGATTCAGGTATGATGATTCTAACTGAAATAAGTCACACAGAAAAAGAAACATCATAAGATATCACTAATACACGGAATGTAAACTTGGCTACACAGGAACTGAATTTCAAAACAGAACATTGTCCCAAATTTAGAAAACCAACTTATGCTTGCTTAAGGTGAAAGGTGAGTTGGGGTGCTGCATAAAACCAGAGATTGAAATGAGCACAGATAAAGTTCCTTAAGCCAAATATGTAATAGACAAGAGCTACTCCTTGCTCAACGAAATGGACTCAAAACCCCATATTAAACGCCTAATAATGTACCTGACTAGTAAGTATCTTAAAACCTATGGATTGCTATGTCTCTGAAAGTGAATCAATCGTGAGTACAGGGGCAAAAACGCAGCAGTGATAGGATTGGAGAGTTTTGGTGAGCAAATGAAGACCCTTTGAAGTCATATTGCATGGTACCCATTCCACGGGTCTCAACTCTCCAGGTTTAAGGGATTCTTCCTTCAGCTAAAACATGCATGTGGAACCCAGAGTATGATCAACCGTGTGATCGGGAGACGTGTTGAAATATGTCTCAGTTCTCGTCCCCTGGTACTCAGGTGCAACATTCCAGATGCTTTACTAACACTCTCCCGACTTGGAGAGTCAGTGCCTTTAACCTCCAGTTTGGCCCAGTTTGCAAATTCCGCGGAAGATTAACAGGAATAGGGAGAACCAATGAGAGACTAGCTGGAGGTGTCTGGACGGGAAAATTTAACTCTCATTTCCCACCAGGAAGAGGAATTAACCAAAGGCTCAGCGTGCCATGCCGGAACCAGATTAGGGCCTGAAGCAATCCTGCGGTGTTGCGGCCAGCTCACAAGAAAGCGAGTTGAAGAAAGGAGCTCAGGGGCACTGTAATTCACAAACCTGCAGAGTTATAAATGACAGCTATCATCCAAAAATATACTGAAGTAAGGCTGCCAAGAGGACTTGAAAGCCGGGCAGAATTGCAGGAAACCGATTTCAGGAGGTAGACTGGAATTGCATTTAAAGCATAGGAAAAGAGGCAGAAGGTCGACAATGATGCACTTGGCCAAAAAGGGCGTATGCGTTTTTTCCTGAATATATTCAGGAAAAAACGCATACGCCCTTTTTGGCCAACCAAGCAAGCTTGCAAAGGAAATCTGCACTACAATGAAGTCTCACTTCCCCCCCGTCAAAAGGGCCATCTGAAAAAAGTGTAAAATCCAGAAAGGCAGGACAGGCCATGGAGAACTGGAAGCCTTGTTATGCTGATGGGCGGGATGTAAATTGCCAACAGCCACTCGGGAGAAGTGTATGGTGTTTCCTGAAACATCTAAAAAACAAAGCAACAGAGCCTAGGGCACTTCCACTTATGGTCCTGCAGCTTAGGGAAATTAAAATCAAAAAGACACAGCCACCCCAAAGTTTGGGATGGCTCTGTTTACAAGAAACTCGTTTACGGTACAAGTTCAATATCGCATAAAGCGAAAAATGGATAAAGAAGTTGTGGTACTTACGTACAATGCAATATCACTCAGCAATGACATCTATGTCATCAGGCCCATAGCAGCATAATGAGTGGATTCAGGTATGATGATTCTAACTGAAATAAGTCACACAGAAAAAGAAACATCATAAGATATCACTAATACACGGAATGTAAACTTGGCTACACAGGAACTGAATTTCAAAACAGAACATGGTCCCAAATTTAGAAAATCAACTTATGCTTGCTTAAGGGGAAAGGTGAGTTGGGGTGCTGCATAAAACCAGAGATTGAAATGAGCACAGATAAAGTTCCTTAAGCCAAATATGTAATAGACAAGAGCTACTCCTTGCTCAACGAAATGGACTCAAAACCCCATATTAAACGCCTAATAATGTACCTGACTAGTAAGTATCTTAAAACCTATGGATTGCTATGTCTCTGAAAGTGAATCAATCGTGAGTACAGGGGCAAAAACGCAGCAGTGATAGGATTGGAGAGTTTTGGTGAGCAAATGAAGACCCTTTGAAGTCATATTGCATGGTACCCATTCCACGGGTCTCAACTCTCCAGGTTTAAGGGATTCTTCCTTCAGCTAAAACATGCATGTGGAACCCAGAGTATGATCAACCGTGTGATCGGGAGACGTGTTGAAATATGTCTCAGTTCTCGTCCCCTGGTACTCGGGTGCAACATTCCAGATGCTTTACTAACACTCTCCCGACTTGGAGAGTCAGTGCCTTTAACCTCCTGTTTGGCCCAGTTTGCAAATTCCGCGGAAGATGAACAGGAATAGGGAGAACCAATGAGAGACTAGCTGGAGGTGTCTGGACGGGAAAATTTAACTCTCATTTCCCACCAGGAAGAGGAATTAACCAAAGGCTCAGCGTGCCATGCCGGAACCAGATTAGGGCCTGAAGCAATCCTGCGGTGTTGCGGCCAGCTCACAAGAAAGCGAGTTGAAGAAAGGAGCTCAGGGGCACTGTAATTCACAAACCTGCAGAGTTATAAATGACAGCTATCATCCAAAAATATACTGAAGTAAGGCTGCCAAGAGGACTTGAAAGCTGGGCAGAATTGCAGGAAACCGATTTCAGGAGGTAGACTGGAATTGCATTTAAAGCATAGGAAAAGAGGCAGAAGGTCGACAATGATGCACTTGGCCAAAAAGGGCGTATGCGTTTTTTCCTGAATATATTCAGGAAAAAACGCATACGCCCTTTTTGGCCAACCAAGCAAGCTTGCAAAGGAAATCTGCACTACAATGAAGTCTCACTTCCCCCCCGTCAAAAGGGCCATCTGAAAAAAGTGTAAAATCCAGAAAGGCAGGACAGGCCATGGAGAACTGGGAGCCTTGTTATGCTGATGGGCGGGATGTAAATTGCCAACAGCCACTCGGGAGAAGTGTATGGTGTTTCCTGAAACATCTAAAAAACAAAGTAACAGAGCCTAGGGCACTTCCACTTATGGTCCTATAGCTTAGGGAAATTAAAATCAAAAAGACACAGCCACCCCAAAGTTTGGGATGGCTCTGTTTACAAGAAACTCGTTTACGGTACAAGTTCAATATCGCATAAAGCGAAAAATGGATAAAGAAGTTGTGGTACTTACGTACAATGTAATATCACTCAGCAATGACATCTATGTCATCAGGCCCATAGCAGCATAATGAGTGGATTCAGGTATGATGATTCTAACTGAAATAAGTCACACAGAAAAAGAAACATCATAAGATATCACTAATACACGGATTGTAAACTTGGCTACAGAGGAACTGAATTTCAAAACAGAACATGGTCCCAAATTTAGAAAACCAACTTATGCTTGCTTAAGGGGAAAGGTGAGTTGGGGTGCTGCATAAAACCAGAGATTGAAATGAGCACAGATAAAGTTCCTTAAGCCAAATATGTAATAGACAAGAGCTACTCCTTGCTCAACGAAATGGGCTCAAAACCCCATATTAAACGCCTAATAATGTACCTGACTAGTAAGTATCTTAAAACCTATGGATTGCTATGTCTCTGAAAGTGAATCAATCGTGAGTACAGGGGCAAAAACGCAGCAGTGATAGGATTGGAGAGTTTTGGTGAGCAAATGAAGACCCTTTGAAGTCATATTGCATGGTACCCATTCCACGGGTCTCAACTCTCCAGGTTTAAGGGATTCTTCCTTCAGCTAAAACATGCATGTGGAACCCAGAGTATGATCAACCGTGTGATCGGGAGACGTGTTGAAATATGTCTCAGTTCTCGTCCCCTGGTACTCGGGTGCAACATTCCAGATGCTTTACTAACACTCTCCCAACTTGGAGAGTCAGTGCCTTTAACCTCCTGTTTGGCCCAGTTTGCAAATTCCGCGGAAGATGAACAGGAATAGGGAGAACCAATGAGAGACTAGCTGGAGGTGTCTGGACGGGAAAATTTAACTCTCATTTCCCACCAGGAAGAGGAATTAACCAAAGGCTCAGCGTGCCATGCCGGAACCAGATTAGGGCCTGAAGCAATCCTGCGGTGTTGCGGCCAGCTCACAAGAAAGCGAGTTGAAGAAAGGAGCTCAGGGGCACTGTAATTCACAAACCTGCAGAGTTATAAATGACAGCTATCATCCAAAAATATACTGAAGTAAGGCTGCCAAGAGGACTTGAAAGCCGGGCAGAATTGCAGGAAACCGATTTCAGGAGGTAGACTGGAATTGCATTTAAAGCATAGGAAAAGAGGCAGAAGGTCGACAATGATGCACTTGGCCAAAAAGGGCGTATGCGTTTTTTCCTGAATATATTCAGGAAAAAACGCATACGCCCTTTTTGGCCAACCAAGCAAGCTTGCAAAGGAAATCTGCACTACAATGAAGTCTCACTTCCCCCCCCCCCCCGTCAAAAGGGCCATCTGAAAAAAGTGTAAAATCCAGAAAGGCAGGACAGGCCATGGAGAACTGGGAGCCTTGTTATGCTGATGGGCGGGATGTAACTTGCCAACAGCCACTTGGGAGAAGTGTATGGTGTTTCCTGAAACATCTAAAAAACAAAGCAACAGAGCCTAGGGCACTTCCACTTATGGTCCTATAGCTTAGGGAAATTAAAATCAAAAAGACACAGCCACCCCAAAGTTTGGGATGGCTCTGTTTACAAGAAACTCGTTTACGGTACAAGTTCAATATCGCATAAAGCGAAAAATGGATAAAGAAGTTGTGGTACTTACGTACAATGCAATATCACTCAGCAATGACATCTATGTCATCAGGCCCATAGCAGCATAATGAGTGGATTCAGGTATGATGATTCTAACTGAAATAAGTCACACAGAAAAAGAAACATCATAAGATATCACTAATACACGGAATGTAAACTTGGCTACACAGGAACTGAATTTCAAAACAGAACATGGTCCCAAATTTAGAAAACCAACTTATGCTTGCTTAAGAGGAAAGGTGAGTTGGGGTGCTGCATAAAACCAGAGATTGAAATGAGCACAGATAAAGTTCCTTAAGCCAAATATGTAATAGACAAGAGCTACTCCTTGCTCAACGAAATGGACTCAAAACCCCATATTAAACGCCTAATAATGTACCTGACTAGTAAGTATCTTAAAACCTATGGATTGCTATGTCTCTGAAAGTGAATCAATCGTGAGTACAGGGGCAAAAACGCAGCAGTGATAGGATTGGAGAGTTTTGGTGAGCAAATGAAGACCCTTTGAAGTCATATTGCATGGTACCCATTCCACGGGTCTCAACTCTCCAGGTTTAAGGGATTCTTCCTTCAGCTAAAACATGCATGTGGAACCCAGAGTATGATCAACCGTGTGATCGGGAGACGTGTTGAAATATGTCTCAGTTCTCGTCCCCTGGTACTCGGGTGCAACATTCCAGATGCTTTACTAACACTCTCCCGACTTGGAGAGTCAGTGCCTTTAACCTCCTGTTTGGCCCAGTTTGCAAATTCCGCGGAAGATGAACAGGAATAGGGAGAACCAATGAGAGACTAGCTGGAGGTGTCTGGACGGGAAAATTTAACTCTCATTTCCCACCAAGAAGAGCAATTAAGCAAAGGCTCAGCGTGCCGTGCCGGAACCAGATTAGGGCCTGAAGCAATCCTACGGTGTTGCAGCCAGCTCACAAGAAAGCGAGTTGAAGAAAGGAGCTCAGGGGCACTGTAATTCACAAACCTGCAGAGTTATAAATGACAGCTATCATCCAAAAATATACTGAAGTAAGGCTGCCAAGAGGACTTGAAAGCCGGGCAGAATTGCAGGAAACCGATTTCAGGAGGTAGACTGGAATTGCATTTAAAGCATAGGAAAAGAGGCAGAAGGTCGACAATGATGCACTTGGCCAAAAAGGGCGTATGCGTTTTTTCCTGAATATATTCAGGAAAAAACGCATACGCCCTTTTTGGCCAACCAAGCAAGCTTGCAAAGGAAATCTGCACTACAATGAAGTCTCACTTCCCCCCCCCCGGTCAAAAGGGCCATCTGAAAAAAGTGTAAAATCCAGAAAGGCAGGACAGGCCATGGAGAACTGGGAGCCTTGTTATGCTGATGGGCGGGATGTAACTTGCCAACAGCCACTCGGGAGAAGTGTATGGTGTTTCCTGAAACATCTAAAAAACAAAGCAACAGAGCCTAGGGCACTTCCACTTATGGTCCTATAGCTTAGGGAAATTAAAATCAAAAAGACACAGCCACCCGAAAGTTTGGGATGGCTCTGTTTACAAGAAACTCGTTTACGGTACAAGTTCAATATCGCATAAAGCGAAAAATGGATAAAGAAGTTGTGGTACTTACGTACAATGCAATATCACTCAGCAATGATATCTATGTCATCAGGCCCATAGCAGCATAATGAGTGGATTCAGGTATGATGATTCTAACTGAAATAAGTCACACAGAAAAAGAAACATCATAAGATATCACTAATACACGGAATGTAAACTTGGCTACACAGGAACTGAATTTCAAAACAGAACATGGTCCCAAATTTAGAAAACCAACTTATGCTTGCTTAAGGGGAAAGGTGAGTTGGGGTGCTGCATAAAACCAGAGATTGAAATGAGCACAGATAAAGTTCCTTAAGTCAAATATGTAATAGACAAGAGCTACTCCTTGCTCAACGAAATGGACTCAAAACCCCATATTAAATGCCTAATAATGTACCTGACTAGTAAGTATCTTAAAACCTATGGATTGCTATGTCTCTGAAAGTGAATCAATCGTGAGTACAGGGGCAAAAACGCAGCAGTGATAGGATTGGAGAGTTTTGGTGAGCAAATGAAGACCCTTTGAAGTCATATTGCATGGTACCCATTCCACGGGTCTCAACTCTCCAGGTTTAAGGGATTCTTCCTTCAGCTAAAACATGCATGTGGAACCCAGAGTATGATCAACCGTGTGATCGGGAGACGTGTTGAAATATGTCTCAGTTCTCGTCCCCTGGTACTCGGGTGCAACATTCCAGATGCTTTACTAACACTCTCCCGACTTGGAGAGTCAGTGCCTTTAACCTCCTGTTTGGCCCAGTTTGCAAATTCCGCGGAAGATGAACAGGAATAGGGAGAACCAATGAGAGACTAGCTGGAGGTGTCTGGACGGGAAAATTTAACTCTCATTTCCCACCAGGAAGAGCAATTAAGCAAAGGCTCAGCGTGCCATGCCAGAACCAGATTAGGGCCTGAAGCAATCCTGCGGTGCTGCGGCCAGCTCACAAGAAAGCGAGTTGAAGAAAGGAGCTCAGGGGCACTGTAATTCACAAACCTGCAGAGTTATAAATGACAGCTATCATCCAAAAATATACTGAAGTAAGGCTGCCAAGAGGACTTGAAAGCCGGGCAGAATTGCAGGAAACCGATTTCAGGAGGTAGACTGGAATTGCATTTAAAGCATAGGAAAAGAGGCAGAAGGTCGACAATGATGCACTTGGCCAAAAAGGGCGTATGCGTTTTTTCCTGAATATATTCAGGAAAAAACGCATACGCCCTTTTTGGCCAACCAAGCAAGCTTGCAAAGGAAATCTGCACTACAATGAAGTCTCACTTCCCCCCCATCAAAAGGGCCATCTGAAAAAAGTGTAAAATCCAGAAAGGCAGGACAGGCCATGGAGAACTGGGAGCCTTGTTATGCTGATGGGCGGGATGTAACTTGCCAACAGCCACTCGGGAGAAGTGTATGGTGTTTCCTGAAACATCTAAAAAACAAAGCAACAGAGCCTAGGGCACTTCCACTTATGGTCCTATAGCTTAGGGAAATTAAAATCAAAAAGACACAGCCACCCCAAAGTTTGGGATGGCTCTGTTTACAAGAAACTCGTTTACGGTACAAGTTCAATATCGCATAAAGCGAAAAATGGATAAAGAAGTTGTGGTACTTACGTACAATGCAATATCACTCAGCAATGACATCTATGTCATCAGGCCCATAGCAGCATAATGAGTGGATTCAGGTATGATGATTCTAACTGAAATAAGTCACACAGAAAAAGAAACATCATAAGATATCACTAATACACGGAATGTAAACTTGGCTACACAGGAACTGAATTTCAAAACAGAACATGGTCCCAAATTTAGAAAATCAACTTATGCTTGCTTAAGGGGAAAGGTGAGTTGGGGTGCTGCATAAAACCAGAGATTGAAATGAGCACAGATAAAGTTCCTTAAGCCAAATATGTAATAGACAAGAGCTACTCCTTGCTCAACGAAATGGACTCAAAACCCCATATTAAACGCCTAATAATGTACCTGACTAGTAAGTATCTTAAAACCTATGGATTGCTATGTCTCTGAAAGTGAATCAATCGTGAGTACAGGGGCAAAAATGCAGCAGTGATAGGATTGGAGAGTTTTGGTGAGCAAATGAAGACCCTTTGAAGTCATATTGCATGGTACCCATTCCACGGGTCTCAACTCTCCAGGTTTAAGGGATTCTTCCTTCAGCTAAAACATGCATGTGGAACCCAGAGTATGATCAACCGTGTGATCGGGAGACGTGTTGAAATATGTCTCAGTTCTCGTCCCCTGGTACTCAGGTGCAACATTCCAGATGCTTTACTAACACTCTCCCGACTTGGAGAGTCAGTGCCTTTAACCTCCTGTTTGGCCTAGTTTGCAAATTCCACGGAAGATGAACAGGAATAGGGAGAACCAATGAGAGACTAGCTGGAGGTGTCTGGACGGGAAAATTTAACTCTCATTTCCCACCAGGAAGAGGAATTAACCAAAGGCTCAGCGTGCCATGCCGGAACCAGATTAAGGCCTGAAGCAATCCTGCGGTGTTGCGGCCAGCTCACAAGAAAGCGAGTTGAAGAAAGGAGCTCAGGGGCACTGTAATTCACAAACCTGCAGAGTTATAAATGACAGCTATCATCCAAAAATATACTGAAGTAAGGCTGCCAAGAGGACTTGAAAGCCGGGCAGAATTGCAGGAAACCGATTTCAGGAGGTAGACTGGAATTGCATTTAAAGCATAGGAAAAGAGGCAGAAGGTCGACAATGATGCACTTGGCCAAAAAGGGCGTATGCGTTTTTTCCTGAATATATTCAGGAAAAAACGCATACGCCCTTTTTGGCCAACCAAGCAAGCTTGCAAAGGAAATCTGCACTACAATGAAGTCTCACTTCCCCCCCCATCAAAAGGGCCATCTGAAAAAAGTGTAAAATCCAGAAAGGCAGGACAGGCCATGGAGAACTGGGAGCCTTGTTATGCTGATGGGCGGGATGTAAATTGCCAACAGCCACTCGGGAGAAGTGTATGGTGTTTCCTGAAACATCTAAAAAACAAAGCAACAGAGCCTAGGGCACTTCCACTTATGGTCCTATAGCTTAGGGAAATTAAAATCAAAAAGACACAGCCACCCCAAAGTTTGGGATGGCTCTGTTTACAAGAAACTCGTTTACGGTACAAGTTCAATATCGCATAAAGCGAAAAATGGATAAAGAAGTTGTGGTACTTACGTACAATGCAATATCACTCAGCAATGACATCTATGTCATCAGGCCCATAGCAGCATAATGAGTGGATTCAGGTATGATGATTCTAACTGAAATAAGTCACACAGAAAAAGAAACATCATAAGATATCACTAATACACGGAATGTAAACTTGGCTACACAGGAACTGAATTTCAAAACAGAACATGGTCCGAAATTTAGAAAATCAACTTATGCTTGCTTAAGGGGAAAGGTGAGTTGGGGTGCTGCATAAAACCAGAGATTGAAATGAGCACAGATAAAGTTCCTTAAGCCAAATATGTAATAGACAAGAGCTACTCCTTACTCAACGAAATGGACTCAAAACCCCATATTAAACGCCTAATAATGTACCTGACTAGTAAGTATCTTAAAACCTATAGATTGCTATGTCTCTGAAAGTGAATCAATCGTGAGTACAGGGGCAAAAACGCAGCAGTGATAGGATTGGAGAGTTTTGGTGAGCAAATGAAGACCCTTTGAAGTCATATTGCATGGTACCCATTCCACGGGTCTCAACTCTCCAGGTTTAAGGGATTCTTCCTTCAGCTAAAACATGCATGTGGAACCCAGAGTATGATCAACCGTGTGATCGGGAGACGTGTTGAAATATGTCTCAGTTCTCGTCCCCTGGTACTCGGGTGCAACATTCCAGATGCTTTACTAACACTCTCCCGACTTGGAGAGTCAGTGCCTTTAACCTCCTGTTTGGCCCAGTTTGCAAATTCCGCGGAAGATGAACAGGAATAGGGAGAACCAATGAGAGACTAGCTGGAGGTGTCTGGACGGGAAAATTTAACTCTCATTTCCCACCAGGAAGAGGAATTAACCAAAGACTCAGCATGCCATGCCGGAACCAGATTAGGGCCTGAAGCAATCCTGCGGTGTTGCGGCCAGCTCACAAGAAAGCGAGTTGAAGAAAGGAGCTCAGGGGCACTGTAATTCACAAACCTGCAGAGTTATAAATGACAGCTATCATCCAAAAATATACTGAAGTAAGGCTGCCAAGAGGACTTGAAAGCCGGGCAGAATTGCAGGAAACCGATTTCAGGAGGTAGACTGGAATTGCATTTAAAGCATAGGAAAAGAGGCAGAAGGTCGACAATGATGCACTTGGCCAAAAAGGGCGTATGCGTTTTTTCCTGAATATATTCAGGAAAAAACGCATACGCCCTTTTTGGCCAACCAAGCAAGCTTGCAAAGGAAATCTGCACTACAATGAAGTCTCACTTCCCCCCCCCCGTCAAAAGGGCCATCTGAAAAAAGTGTAAAATCCAGAAAGGCAGGACAGGCCATGGAGAACTGGGAGCCTTGTTATGCTGATGGGCGGGATGTAACTTGCCAACAGCCACTCGGGAGAAGTGTATGGTGTTTCCTGAAACATCTAAAAAACAAAGCAACAGAGCCTAGGGCACTTCCACTTATGGTCCTATAGCTTAGGGAAATTAAAATCAAAAAGACACAGCCACCCCAAAGTTTCGGATGGCTCTGTTTACAAGAAACTCGTTTACGGTACAAGTTCAATATCGCATAAAGCGAAAAATGGATAAAGAAGTTGTTGTACCTACGTACAATGCAATATCACTCAGCAATGACATCTATGTCATCAGGCCCATAGCAGCATAATGAGTGGATTCAGGTATGATGATTCTAACTGAAATAAGTCACACAGAAAAAGAAACATCATAAGATATCACTAATACACGGAATGTAAACTTGGCTACACAGGAACTGAATTTCAAAACAGAACATGGTCCCAAATTTAGAAAACCAACTTATGCTTGCTTAAGGGGAAAGGTGAGTTGGGGTGCTGCATAAAACCAGAGATTGAAATGAGCACAGATAAATTTCCTTAAGCCAAATATGTAATAGACAAGAGCTACTCCTTGCTCAACGAAATGGACTCAAAACCCCATATTAAACGCCTAATAATGTACCTGACTAGTAAGTATCTTAAAACCTATGGATTGCTATGTCTCTGAAAGTGAATCAATCGTGAGTACAGGGGTAAAAACGCAGCAGTGATAGGATTGGAGAGTTTTGGTGAGCAAATGAAGACCCTTTGAAGTCATATTGCATGGTACCCATTCCATGGGTCTCAACTCTCCAGGTTTAAGGGATTCTTCCTTCAGCTAAAACATGCATGTGGAACCCAGAGTATGATCAACCGTGTGATCGGGAGACGTGTTGAAATATATCTCAGTTCTCGTCCCCTGGTACTCGGGTGCAACATTCCAGATGCTTTACTAACACTCTCCCGACTTGGAGAGTCAGTGCCTTTAACCTCCTGTTTGGCCCAGTTTGCAAATTCCGTGGAAGATGAACAGGAATAGGGAGAACCAATGAGAGACTAGCTGGAGGTGTCTGGACGGGAAAATTTAACTCTCATTTCCCACCAGGAAGAGGAATTAACCAAAGGCTCAGCGTGCCATGCCGGAACCAGATTAGGGCCTGAAGCAATCCTGCGGTGTTGCGGCCAGCTCACAAGAAAGCGAGTTGAAGAAAGGAGCTCAGGGGCACTGTAATTCACAAACCTGCAGAGTTATAAATGACAGCTATCATCCAAAAATATACTGAAGTAAGGCTGCCAAGAGGACTTGAAAGCCGGGCAGAATTGCAGGAAACCGATTTCAGGAGGTAGACTGGAATTGCATTTAAAGCATAGGAAAAGAGGCAGAAGGTCGACAATGATGCACTTGGCCAAAAAGGGCGTATGCGTTTTTTCCTGAATATATTCAGGAAAAAACGCATACGCCCTTTTTGGCCAACCAAGCAAGCTTGCAAAGGAAATCTGCACTACAATGAAGTCTCACTCCCCCCCCCCCCGTCAAAAGGGCCATCTGAAAAAAGTGTAAAATCCAGAAAGGCAGGACAGGCCATGGAGAACTGGGAGCCTTGTTATGCTGATGGGCGGGATGTAAATTGCCAACAGCCACTCGGGAGAAGTGTATGGTGTTTCCTGAAACATCTAAAAAACAAAGCAACAGAGCCTAGGGCACTTCCACTTATGGTCCTATAGCTTAGGGAAATTAAAATCAAAAAGACACAGCCACCCCAAAGTTTGGGATGGCTCTGTTTACAAGAAACTCGTTTACGGTACAAGTTCAATATCGCATAAAGCGAAAAATGGATAAAGAAGTTGTGGTACTTACGTACAATGCAATATCACTCAGCAATGACATCTATGTCATCAGGCCCATAGCAGCATAATGAGTGGATTCAGGTATGATGATTCTAACTGAAATAAGTCACACAGAAAAAGAAACATCATAAGATATCACTAATACACGGAATGTAAACTTGGCTACACAGGAACTGAATTTCAAAACAGAACATGGTCCCAAATTTAGAAAATCAACTTATGCTTGCTTAAGGGGAAAGGTGAGTTGGGGTGCTGCATAAAACCAGAGATTGAAATGAGCACAGATAAAGTTCCTTAAGCCAAATATGTAATAGACAAGAGCTACTCCTTGCTCAACGAAATGGACTCAAAACCCCATATTAAACGCCTAATAATGTACCTGACTAGTAAGTATCTTAAAACCTATGGATTGCTATGTCTCTGAAAGTGAATCAATCGTGAGTACAGGGGCAAAAATGCAGCAGTGATAGGATTGGAGAGTTTTGGTGAGCAAATGAAGACCCTTTGAAGTCATATTGCATGGTACCCATTCCACGGGTCTCAACTCTCCAGGTTTAAGGGATTCTTCCTTCAGCTAAAACATGCATGTGGAACCCAGAGTATGATCAACCGTGTGATCGGGAGACGTGTTGAAATATGTCTCAGTTCTCGTCCCCTGGTACTCAGGTGCAACATTCCAGATGCTTTACTAACACTCTCCCGACTTGGAGAGTCAGTGCCTTTAACCTCCTGTTTGGCCCAGTTTGCAAATTCCACGGAAGATGAACAGGAATAGGGAGAACCAATGAGAGACTAGCTGGAGGTGTCTGGACGGGAAAATTTAACTCTCATTTCCCACCAGGAAGAGGAATTAACCAAAGGCTCAGTGTGCCATGCCGGAACCAGATTAAGGCCTGAAGCAATCCTGCGGTGTTGCGGCCAGCTCACAAGAAAGCGAGTTGAAGAAAGGAGCTCAGGGGCACTGTAATTCACAAACCTGCAGAGTTATAAATGACAGCTATCATCCAAAAATATACTGAAGTAAGGCTGCCAAGAGGACTTGAAAGCCGGGCAGAATTGCAGGAAACCGATTTCAGGAGGTAGACTGGAATTGCATTTAAAGCATAGGAAAAGAGGCAGAAGGTCGACAATGATGCACTTGGCCAAAAAGGGCGTATGCGTTTTTTCCTGAATATATTCAGGAAAAAACGCATACGCCCTTTTTGGCCAACCAAGCAAGCTTGCAAAGGAAATCTGCACTACAATGAAGTCTCACTTCCCCCCCCATCAAAAGGGCCATCTGAAAAAAGTGTAAAATCCAGAAAGGTAGGACAGGCCATGGAGAACTGGGAGCCTTGTTATGCTGATGGGCGGGATGTAAATTGCCAACAGCCACTCGGGAGAAGTGTATGGTGTTTCCTGAAACATCTAAAAAACAAAGCAACAGAGCCTAGGGCACTTCCACTTATGGTCCTATAGCTTAGGGAAATTAAAATCAAAAAGACACAGCCACCCCAAAGTTTGGGATGGCTCTGTTTACAAGAAACTCGTTTACGGTACAAGTTCAATATCGCATAAAGCGAAAAATGGATAAAGAAGTTGTGGTACTTACGTACAATGCAATATCACTCAGCAATGACATCTATGTCATCAGGCCCATAGCAGCATAATGAGTGGATTCAGGTATGATGATTCTAACTGAAATAAGTCACACAGAAAAAGAAACATCATAAGATATCACTAATACACGGAATGTAAACTTGGCTACACAGGAACTGAATTTCAAAACAGAACATGGTCCCAAATTTAGAAAATCAACTTATGCTTGCTTAAGGGGAAAGGTGAGTTGGGGTGCTGCATAAAACCAGAGATTGAAATGAGCACAGATAAAGTTCCTTAAGCCAAATATGTAATAGACAAGAGCTACTCCTTGCTCAACGAAATGGACTCAAAACCCCATATTAAACGCCTAATAATGTACCTGACTAGTAAGTATCTTAAAACCTATGGATTGCTATGTCTCTGAAAGTGAATCAATCGTGAGTACAGGGGCAAAAATGCAGCAGTGATAGGATTGGAGAGTTTTGGTGAGCAAATGAAGACCCTTTGAAGTCATATTGCATGGTACCCATTCCACGGGTCTCAACTCTCCAGGTTTAAGGGATTCTTCCTTCAGCTAAAACATGCATGTGGAACCCAGAGTATGATCAACCGTGTGATCGGGAGACGTGTTGAAATATGTCTCAGTTCTCGTCCCCTGGTACTCAGGTGCAACATTCCAGATGCTTTACTAACACTCTCCCGACTTGGAGAGTCAGTGCCTTTAACCTCCTGTTTGGCCCAGTTTGCAAATTCCACGGAAGATGAACAGGAATAGGGAGAACCAATGAGAGACTAGCTGGAGGTGTCTGGACGGGAAAATTTAACTCTCATTTCCCACCAGGAAGAGGAATTAACCAAAGGCTCAGCGTGCCATGCCGGAACCAGATTAAGGCCTGAAGCAATCCTGCGGTGTTGCGGCCAGCTCACAAGAAAGCGAGTTGAAGAAAGGAGCTCAGGGGCACTGTAATTCACAAACCTGCAGAGTTATAAATGACAGCTATCATCCAAAAATATACTGAAGTAAGGCTGCCAAGAGGACTTGAAAGCCGGGCAGAATTGCAGGAAACCGATTTCAGGAGGTAGACTGGAATTGCATTTAAAGCATAGGAAAAGAGGCAGAAGGTCGACAATGATGCACTTGGCCAAAAAGGGCGTATGCGTTTTTTCCTGAATATATTCAGGAAAAAACGCATACGCCCTTTTTGGCCAACCAAGCAAGCTTGCAAAGGAAATCTGCACTACAATGAAGTCTCACTTCCCCCCCCATCAAAAGGGCCATCTGAAAAAAGTGTAAAATCCAGAAAGGTAGGACAGGCCATGGAGAACTGGGAGCCTTGTTATGCTGATGGGCGGGATGTAAATTGCCAACAGCCACTCGGGAGAAGTGTATGGTGTTTCCTGAAACATCTAAAAAACAAAGCAACAGAGCCTAGGGCACTTCCACTTATGGTCCTATAGCTTAGGGAAATTAAAATCAAAAAGACACAGCCACCCCAAAGTTTGGGATGGCTCTGTTTACAAGAAACTCGTTTACGGTACAAGTTCAATATCGCATAAAGGGAAAAATGGATAAAGAAGTTGTGGTACTTACGTACAATGCAATATCACTCAGCAATGACATCTATGTCATCAGGCCCATAGCAGCATAATGAGTGGATTCAGGTATGATGATTCTAACTGAAATAAGTCACACAGAAAAAGAAACATCATAAGATATCACTAATACACGGAATGTAAACTTGGCTACACAGGAACTGAATTTCAAAACAGAACATGGTCCGAAATTTAGAAAATCAACTTATGCTTGCTTAAGGGGAAAGGTGAGTTGGGGTGCTGCATAAAACCAGAGATTGAAATGAGCACAGATAAAGTTCCTTAAGCCAAATATGTAATAGACAAGAGCTACTCCTTACTCAACGAAATGGACTCAAAACCCCATATTAAACGCCTAATAATGTACCTGACTAGTAAGTATCTTAAAACCTATAGATTGCTATGTCTCTGAAAGTGAATCAATCGTGAGTACAGGGGCAAAAACGCAGCAGTGATAGGATTGGAGAGTTTTGGTGAGCAAATGAAGACCCTTTGAAGTCATATTGCATGGTACCCATTCCACGGGTCTCAACTCTCCAGGTTTAAGGGATTCTTCCTTCAGCTAAAACATGCATGTGGAACCCAGAGTATGATCAACCGTGTGATTGGGAGACGTGTTGAAATATGTCTCAGTTCTCGTCCCCTGGTACTCGGGTGCAACATTCCAGATGCTTTACTAACACTCTCCCGACTTGGAGAGTCAGTGCCTTTAACCTCCTGTTTGGCCCAGTTTGCAAATTCCGTGGAAGATGAACAGGAATAGGGAGAACCAATGAGAGACTAGCTGGAGGTGTCTGGACGGGAAAATTTAACTCTCATTTCCCACCAGGAAGAGGAATTAACCAAAGACTCAGCATGCCATGCCGGAACCAGATTAGGGCCTGAAGCAATCCTGCGGTGTTGCGGCCAGCTCACAAGAAAGCGAGTTGAAGAAAGGAGCTCAGGGGCACTGTAATTCACAAACCTGCAGAGTTATAAATGACAGCTATCATCCAAAAATATACTGAAGTAAGGCTGCCAAGAGGACTTGAAAGCCGGGCAGAATTGCAGGAAACCGATTTCAGGAGGTAGACTGGAATTGCATTTAAAGCATAGGAAAAGAGGCAGAAGGTCGACAATGATGCACTTGGCCAAAAAGGGCGTATGCGTTTTTTCCTGAATATATTCAGGAAAAAACGCATACGCCCTTTTTGGCCAACCAAGCAAGCTTGCAAAGGAAATCTGCACTACAATGAAGTCTCACTTCCCCCCCGTCAAAAGGGCCATCTGAAAAAAGTGTAAAATCCAGAAAGGCAGGACAGGCCATGGAGAACTGGGAGCCTTGTTATGCTGATGGGCGGGATGTAAATTGCCAACAGCCACTCGGGAGAAGTGTATGGTGTTTCCTGAAACATCTAAAAAACAAAGCAACAGAGCCTAGGGCACTTCCACTTATGGTCCTGCAGCTTAGGGAAATTAAAATCAAAAAGACACAGCCACCCCAAAGTTTGGGATGGCTCTGTTTACAAGAAACTCGTTTACGGTACAAGTTCAATATCGCATAAAGCGAAAAATGGATAAAGAAGTTGTGGTACTTACGTACAATGCAATATCACTCAGCAATGACATCTATGTCATCAGGCCCATAGCAGCATGATGAGTGGATTCAGGTATGATGATTCTAACTGAAATAAGTCACACAGAAAAAGAAACATCATAAGATATCACTAATACACGGAATGTAAACTTGGCTACACAGGAACTGAATTTCAAAACAGAACATGGTCCCAAATTTAGAAAACCAACTTATGCTTGCTTAAGGGGAAAGGTGAGTTGGGGTGCTGCATAAAACCAGAGATTGAAATGAGCACAGATAAAGTTCCTTAAGCCAAATATGTAATAGACAAGAGCTACTCCTTGCTCAACGAAATGGACTCAAAACCCCATATTAAACGCCTAATAATGTACCTGACTAGTAAGTATCTTAAAACCTATGGATTGCTATGTCTCTGAAAGTGAATCAATCGTGAGTACAGGGGCAAAAACGCAGCAGTGATAGGATTGGAGAGTTTTGGTGAGCAAATGAAGACCCTTTGAAGTCATATTGCATGGTACCCATTCCACGGGTCTCAACTCTCCAGGTTTAAGGGATTCTTCCTTCAGCTAAAACATGCATGTGGAACCCAGAGTATGATCAACCGTGTGATCGGGAGACGTGTTGAAATATGTCTCAGTTCTCGTCCCCTGGTACTCGGGTGCAACATTCCAGATGCTTTACTAACATTCTCCCGACTTGGAGAGTCAGTGCCTTTAACCTCCTGTTTGGCCCAGTTTGCAAATTCCGCGGAAGATGAACAGGAATAGGGAGAACCAATGAGAGACTAGCTGGAGGTGTCTGGACGGGAAAATTTAACTCTCATTTCCCACCAGGAAGAGGAATTAACCAAAGGCTCAGCGTGCCATGCCGGAACCAGATTAGGGCCTGAAGCAATCCTGCGGTGTTGCGGCCAGCTCACAAGAAAGCGAGTTGAAGAAAGGAGCTCAGGGGCACTGTAATTCACAAACCTGCAGAGTTATAAATGACAGCTATCATCCAAAAATATACTGAAGTAAGGCTGCCAAGAGGACTTGAAAGCCGGGCAGAATTGCAGGAAACCGATTTCAGGAGGTAGACTGGAATTGCATTTAAAGCATAGGAAAAGAGGCAGAAGGTCGACAATGATGCACTTGGCCAAAAAGGGCGTATGCGTTTTTTCCTGAATATATTCAGGAAAAAACGCATACGCCCTTTTTGGCCAACCAAGCAAGCTTGCAAAGGAAATCTGCACTACAATGAAGTCTCACTTCCCCCCCATCAAAAGGGCCATCTGAAAAAAGTGTAAAATCCAGAAAGGCAGGACAGGCCATGGAGAACTGGGAGCCTTGTTATGCTGATGGGCGGGATGTAAATTGCCAACAGCCACTCGGGAGAAGTGTATGGTGTTTCCTGAAACATCTAAAAAACAAAGCAACAGAGCCTAGGGCACTTCCACTTATGGTCCTGCAGCTTAGGGAAATTAAAATCAAAAAGACACAGCCACCCCAAAGTTTGGGATGGCTCTGTTTACAAGAAACTCGTTTACGGTACAAGTTCAATATCGCATAAAGCGAAAAATGGATAAAGAAGTTGTGGTACTTACGTACAATGCAATATCACTCAGCAATGACATCTATGTCATCAGGCCCATAGCAGCATAATGAGTGGATTCAGGTATGATGATTCTAACTGAAATAAGTCACACAGAAAAAGAAACATCATAAGATATCACTAATACACGGAATGTAAACTTGGCTACACAGGAACTGAATTTCAAAACAGAACATGGTCCCAAATTTAGAAAATCAACTTATGCTTGCTTAAGGGGAAAGGTGAGTTGGGGTGCTGCATAAAACCAGAGATTGAAATGAGCACAGATAAAGTTCCTTAAGCCAAATATGTAATAGACAAGAGCTACTCCTTGCTCAACGAAATGGACTCAAAACCCCATATTAAATGCCTAATAATGTACCTGACTAGTAAGTATCTTAAAACCTATGGATTGTTATGTCTCTGAAAGTGAATCAATCGTGAGTACAGGGGCAAAAACGCAGCAGTGATAGGATTGGAGAGTTTTGGTGAGCAAATGAAGACCCTTTGAAGTCATATTGCATGGTACCCATTCCACGGGTCTCAACTCTCCAGGTTTAAGGGATTCTTCCTTCAGCTAAAACATGCATGAGGAACCCAGAGTATGATCAACCGTGTGATCGGGAGACGTGTTGAAATATGTCTCAGTTCTCGTCCCCTGGTACTCGGGTGCAACATTCCAGATGCTTTACTAACACTCTCCCGACTTGGAGAGTCAGTGCCTTTAACCTCCTGTTTGGCCCAGTTTGCAAATTCCGCGGAAGATGAACAGGAATAGGGAGAACCAATGAGAGACTAGCTGGAGGTGTCTGGACGGGAAAATTTAACTCTCATTTCCCACCAGGAAGAGGAATTAACCAAAGGCTCAGCGTGCCATGCCGGAACCAGATTAGGGCCTGAAGCAATCCTGCGGTGTTGCGGCCAGCTCACAAGAAAGCGAGTTGAAGAAAGGAGCTCAGGGGCACTGTAATTCACAAACCTGCAGAGTTATAAATGACAGCTATCATCCAAAAATATACTGAAGTAAGGCTGCCAAGAGGACTTGAAAGCCGGGCAGAATTGCAGGAAACCGATTTCAGGAGGTAGACTGGAATTGCATTTAAAGCATAGGAAAAGAGGCAGAAGGTCGACAATGATGCACTTGGCCAAAAAGGGCGTATGCGTTTTTTCCTGAATATATTCAGGAAAAAACGCATACGCCCTTTTTGGCCAACCAAGCAAGCTTGCAAAGGAAATCTGCACTACAATGAAGTCTCACTTCCCCCCCGTCAAAAGGGCCATCTGAAAAAAGTGTAAAATCCAGAAAGGCAGGACAGGCCATGGAGAACTGGGAGCCTTGTTATGCTGATGGGCGGGATGTAAATTGCCAACAGCCACTCGGGAGAAGTGTATGGTGTTTCCTGAAACATCTAAAAAACAAAGCAACAGAGCCTAGGGCACTTCCACTTATGGTCCTATAGCTTAGGGAAATTAAAATCAAAAAGACACAGCCACCCCAAAGCTTGGGATGGCTCTGTTTACAAGAAACTCGTTTACGGTACAAGTTCAATATCGCATAAAGCGAAAAATGGATAAAGAAGTTGTGGTACTTACGTACAATGCAATATCACTCAGCAATGACATCTATGTCATCAGGCCCATAGCAGCATAATGAGTGGATTCAGGTATGATGATTCTAACTGAAATAAGTCACACAGAAAAAGAAACATCATAAGATATCACTAATACACGGAATGTAAACTTGGCTACACAGGAACTGAATTTCAAAACAGAACATGGTCCCAAATTTAGAAAACCAACTTATGCTTGCTTAAGGGGAAAGGTGAGTTGGGGTGCTGCATAAAACCAGAGATTGAAATGAGCACAGATAAAGTTCCTTAAGCCAAATATGTAATAGACAAGAGCTACTCCTTGCTCAACGAAATGGACTCAAAACCCCATATTAAACACCTAATAATGTACCTGACTAGTAAGTATCTTAAAACCTATGGATTGCTATGTCTCTGAAAGTGAATCAATCGTGAGTACAGGGGCAAAAACGCAGCAGTGATAGGATTGGAGAGTTTTGGTGAGCAAATGAAGACCCTTTGAAGTCATATTGCATGGTACCCATTCCACGGGTCTCAACTCTCCAGGTTTAAGGGATTCTTCCTTCAGCTAAAACATGCATGTGGAACCCAGAGTATGATCAACCGTGTGATCGGGAGACGTGTTGAAATATGTCTCAGTTCTCGTCCCCTGGTACTCGGGTGCAACATTCCAGATGCTTTACTAACACTCTCCCGACTTGGAGAGTCAGTGCCTTTAACCTCCTGTTTGGCGCAGTTTGCAAATTCCGCGGAAGATGAACAGGAATAGGGAGAGCCAATGAGAGACTAGCTGGAGGTGTCTGGACGGGAAAATTTAACTCTCATTTCCCACCAGGAAGAGGAATTAACCAAAGGCTCAGCGTGCCATGCCGGAACCAGATTAGGGCCTGAAGCAATCCTGCGGTGTTGCGGCCAGCTCACAAGAAAGCGAGTTGAAGAAAGGAGCTCAGGGGCACTGTAATTCACAAACCTGCAGAGTTATAAATGACAGCTATCATCCAAAAATATACTGAAGTAAGGCTGCCAAGAGGACTTGAAAGCCGGGCAGAATTGCAGGAAACCGATTTCAGGAGGTAGACTGGAATTGCATTTAAAGCATAGGAAAAGAGGCAGAAGGTCGACAATGATGCACTTGGCCAAAAAGGGCGTATGCGTTTTTTCCTGAATATATTCAGGAAAAAACGCATACGCCCTTTTTGGCCAACCAAGCAAGCTTGCAAAGGAAATCTGCACTACAATGAAGTCTCACTTCCCCCCCGTCAAAAGGGCCATCTGAAAAAAGTGTAAAATCCAGAAAGGCAGGACAGGCCATGGAGAACTGGGAGCCTTGTTATGCTGATGGGCGGGATGTAAATTGCCAACAGCCACTCGGGAGAAGTGTATGGTGTTTCCTGAAACATCTAAAAAACAAAGCAACAGAGCCTAGGGCACTTCCACTTATGGTCCTATAGCTTAGGGAAATTAAAATCAAAAAGACACAGCCACCCCAAAGCTTGGGATGGCTCTGTTTACAAGAAACTCGTTTACGGTACAAGTTCAATATCGCATAAAGCGAAAAATGGATAAAGAAGTTGTGGTACTTACGTACAATGCAATATCACTCAGCAATGACATCTATGTCATCAGGCCCATAGCAGCATAATGAGTGGATTCAGGTATGATGATTCTAACTGAAATAAGTCACACAGAAAAAGAAACATCATAAGATATCACTAATACACGGAATGTAAACTTGGCTACACAGGAACTGAATTTCAAAACAGAACATGGTCCCAAATTTAGAAAACCAACTTATGCTTGCTTAAGGGGAAAGGTGAGTTGGGGTGCTGCATAAAACCAGAGATTGAAATGAGCACAGATAAAGTTCCTTAAGCCAAATATGTAATAGACAAGAGCTACTCCTTGCTCAACGAAATGGACTCAAAACCCCATATTAAACACCTAATAATGTACCTGACTAGTAAGTATCTTAAAACCTATGGATTGCTATGTCTCTGAAAGTGAATCAATCGTGAGTACAGGGGCAAAAACGCAGCAGTGATAGGATTGGAGAGTTTTGGTGAGCAAATGAAGACCCTTTGAAGTCATATTGCATGGTACCCATTCCACGGGTCTCAACTCTCCAGGTTTAAGGGATTCTTCCTTCAGCTAAAACATGCATGTGGAACCCAGAGTATGATCAACCGTGTGATCGGGAGACGTGTTGAAATATGTCTCAGTTCTCGTCCCCTGGTACTCGGGTGCAACATTCCAGATGCTTTACTAACACTCTCCCGACTTGGAGAGTCAGTGCCTTTAACCTCCTGTTTGGCGCAGTTTGCAAATTCCGCGGAAGATGAACAGGAATAGGGAGAGCCAATGAGAGACTAGCTGGAGGTGTCTGGACGGGAAAATTTAACTCTCATTTCCCACCAGGAAGAGGAATTAACCAAAGGCTCAGCGTGCCATGCCGGAACCAGATTAGGGCCTGAAGCAATCCTGCGGTGTTGCGGCCAGCTCACAAGAAAGCGAGTTGAAGAAAGGAGCTCAGGGGCACTGTAATTCACAAACCTGCAGAGTTATAAATGACAGCTATCATCCAAAAATATACTGAAGTAAGGCTGCCAAGAGGACTTGAAAGCCGGGCAGAATTGCAGGAAACCGATTTCAGGAGGTAGACTGGAATTGCATTTAAAGCATAGGAAAAGAGGCAGAAGGTCGACAATGATGCACTTGGCCAAAAAGGGCGTATGCGTTTTTTCCTGAATATATTCAGGAAAAAACGCATACGCCCTTTTTGGCCAACCAAGCAAGCTTGCAAAGGAAATCTGCACTACAATGAAGTCTCACTTCCCCCCCGTCAAAAGGGCCATCTGAAAAAAGTGTAAAATCCAGAAAGGCAGGACAGGCCATGGAGAACTGGGAGCCTTGTTATGCTGATGGGCGGGATGTAAATTGCCAACAGCCACTCGGGAGAAGTGTATGGTGTTTCCTGAAACATCTAAAAAACAAAGCAACAGAGCCTAGGGCACTTCCACTTATGGTCCTATAGCTTAGGGAAATTAAAATCAAAAAGACACAGCCACCCCAAAGCTTGGGATGGCTCTGTTTACAAGAAACTCGTTTACGGTACAAGTTCAATATCGCATAAAGCGAAAAATGGATAAAGAAGTTGTGGTACTTACGTACAATGCAATATCACTCAGCAATGACATCTATGTCATCAGCCCCATAGCAGCATAATGAGTGGATTCAGGTATGATGATTCTAACTGAAATAAGTCACACAGAAAAAGAAACATCATAAGATATCACTAATACACGGAATGTAAACTTGGCTACACAGGAACTGAATTTCAAAACAGAACACGGTCCCAAATTTAGAAAACCAACTTATGCTTGCTTAAGGGGAAAGGTGAGTTGGGGTGCTGCATAAAACCAGAGATTGAAATGAGCACAGATAAAGTTCCTTAAGCCAAATATGTAATAGACAAGAGCTACTCCTTGCTCAACGAAATGGACTCAAAACCCCATATTAAACGCCTAATAATGTACCTGACTAGTAAGTATCTTAAAACCTATGGATTGCTATGTCTCTGAAAGTGAATCAATCGGGAGTACAGGGGCAAAAACGCAGCAGTGATAGGATTGGAGAGTTTTGGTGAGCAAATGAAGACCCTTTGAAGTCATATTGCATGGTACCCATTCCACGGGTCTCAACTCTCCAGGTTTAAGGGATTCTTCCTTCAGCTAAAACATGCATGTGGAACCCAGAGTATGATCAACCGTGTGATCGGGAGACGTGTTGAAATATGTCTCAGTTCTCGTCCCCTGGTACTCGGGTGCAACATTCCAGATGCTTTACTAACACTCTCCCGACTTGGAGAGTCAGTGCCTTTAACCTCCTGTTTGGCCCAGTTTGCAAATTCCGCGGAAGATGAACAGGAATAGGGAGAACCAATGAGAGACTAGCTGGAGGTGTCTGGACGGGAAAATTTAACTCTCATTTCCCACCAGGAAGAGGAATTAACCAAAGGCTCAGCGTGCCATGCCGGAACCATATTAGGGCCTGAAGCAATCCTGCGGTGTTGCGGCCAGCTCACAAGAAAGCGAGTTGAAGAAAGGAGCTCAGGGGCACTGTAATTCACAAACCTGCAGAGTTATAAATGACAGCTATCATCCAAAAATATACTGAAGTAAGGCTGCCAAGAGGACTTGAAAGCCGGGCAGAATTGCAGGAAACCGATTTCAGGAGGTAGACTGGAATTGCAGTTAAAGCATAGGAAAAGAGGCAGAAGGTCGACAATGATGCACTTGGCCAAAAAGGGCGTATGCGTTTTTTCCTGAGTATATTCAGGAAAAAACGCATACGCCCTTTTTGGCCAACCAAGCAAGCTTGCAAAGGAAATCTGCACTACAATGAAGTCTCACTTCCCCCCGTCAAAAGGGCCATCTGAAAAAAGTGTAAAATCCAGAAAGGCAGGACAGGCCATGGAGAACTGGGAGCCTTGTTATGCTGATGGGCGGGATGTAAATTGCCAACAGCCACTCGGGAGAAGTGTATGGTGTTTCCTGAAACATCTAAAAAACAAAGCAACAGAGCCTAGGGCACTTCCACTTATGGTCCTATAGCTTAGGGAAATTAAAATCAAAAAGACACAGCCACCCCAAAGTTTGGGATGGCTCTGTTTACAAGAAACTCGTTTACGGTACAAGTTCAATATCGCATAAAGCGAAAAATGGATAAAGAAGTTGTGGTACTTACGTACAATGCAATATCACTCAGCAATGACATCTATGTCATCAGGCCCATAGCAGCATGATGAGTGGATTCAGGTATGATGATTCTAACTGAAATAAGTCACACAGAAAAAGAAACATCATAAGATATCACTAATACACGGAATGTAAACTTGGCTACACAGGAACTGAATTTCAAAACAGAACATGGTCCCAAATTTAGAAAACCAACTTATGCTTGCTTAAGGGGAAAGGTGAGTTGGGGTGCTGCATAAAACCAGAGATTGAAATGAGCACAGATAAAGTTCCTTAAGCCAAATATGTAATAGACAAGAGCTACTCCTTGCTCAACGAAATGGACTCAAAACCCCATATTAAACGCCTAAGAATGTACCTGACTAGTAAGTATCTTAAAACCTATGGATTGCTATGTCTCTGAAAGTGAATCAATCGTGAGTACAGGGGCAAAAACGCAGCAGTGATAGGATTGGAGAGTTTTGGTGAGCAAATGAAGACCCTTTGAAGTCATATTGCATGGTACCCATTCCACGGGTCTCAACTCTCCAGGTTTAAGGGATTCTTCCTTCAGCTAAAACATGCATGTGGAACCCAGAGTATGATCAACCGTGTGATCGGGAGACGTGTTGAAATATGTCTCAGTTCTCGTCCCCTGGTCCTCGGGTGCAACAATCCAGATGCTTTACTAACACTCTTCCGACTTGGAGAGTCAGTGCCTTTAACCTCCTGTTTGGCCCAGTTTGCAAATCCGCGGAAGATGAACAGGAATAGGGAGAACCAATGAGAGACTAGCTGGAGGTGTCTGGACGGGAAAATTTAACTCTCATTTCCCACCAGGAAGAGGAATTAACCAAAGGCTCAGCGTGCCATGCCGGAACCAGATTAGGGCCTGAAGCAATCCTGCGGTGTTGCGGCCAGCTCACAAGAAAGCGAGTTGAAGAAAGGAGCTCAGGGGCACTGTAATTCACAAACCTGCTGAGTTATAAATGACAGCTATCATCCAAAAATATACTGAAGTAAGGCTGCCAAGAGGACTTGAAAGCCGGGCAGAATTGCAGGAAACCGATTTCAGGAGGTAGACTGGAATTGCATTTAAAGCATAGGAAAAGAGGCAGAAGGTCGACAATGATGCACTTGGCCAAAAAGGGCGTATGCGTTTTTTCCTGAATATATTCAGGAAAAAACGCATACGCCCTTTTTGGTCAACCAAGCAAGCTTGCAAAGGAAATCTGCACTACAATGAAGTCTCACTTCCCCCCCATCAAAAGGGCCATCTGAAAAAAGTGTAAAATCCAGAAAGGCAGGACAGGCCATGGAGAACTGGGAGCCTTGTTATGCTGATGGGCGGGATGTAACTTGCCAACAGCCACTCGGGAGAAGTGTATGGTGTTTCCTGAAACATCTAAAAAACAAAGCAACAGAGCCTAGGGCACTTCCACTTATGGTCCTATAGCTTAGGGAAATTAAAATCAAAAAGACACAGCCACCCCAAAGTTTGGGATGGCTCTGTTTACAAGAAACTCGTTTACGGTACAAGTTCAATATCGCATAAAGCGAAAAATGGATAAAGAAGTTGTGGTACTTACGTACAATGCAATATCACTCAGCAATGACATCTATGTCATCAGGCCCATAGCAGCATGATGAGTGGATTCAGGTATGATGATTCTAACTGAAATAAGTCACACAGAAAAAGAAACATCATAAGATATCACTAATACACGGAATGTAAACTTGGCTACACAGGAACTGAATTTCAAAACAGAACATGGTCCCAAATTTAGAAAACCAACTTATGCTTGCTTAAGGGGAAAGGTGAGTTGGGGTGCTGCATAAAACCAGAGATTGAAATGAGCACAGATAAAGTTCCTTAAGCCAAATATGTAATAGACAAGAGCTACTCCTTGCTCAACGAAATGGACTCAAAACCCCATATTAAACGCCTAATAATGTACCTGACTAGTAAGTATCTTAAAACCTATGGATTGCTATGTCTCTGAAAGTGAATCAATCGTGAGTACAGGGGCAAAAAAGCAGCAGTGATAGGATTGGAGAGTTTTGGTGAGCAAATGAAGACCCTTTGAAGTCATATTGCATGGTACCCATTCCACGGGTCTCAACTCTCCAGGTTTAAGGGATTCTTCCTTCAGCTAAAACATGCATGTGGAACCCAGAGTATGATCAACCGTGTGATCGGGAGACGTGTTGAAATATGTCTCAGTTCTCGTCCCCTGGTACTCGGGTGCAACAATCCAGATGCTTTACTAACACTCTCTCGACTTGGAGAGTCAGTGCCTTTAACCTCCTGTTTGGCCCAGTTTGCAAATTCCGCGGAAGATGAACAGGAATAGGGAGAACCAATGAGAGACTAGCTGGAGGTGTCTGGACGGGAAAATTTAACTCTCATTTCCCACCAGGAAGAGGAATTAACCAAAGGCTCAGCGTGCCATGCCGGAACCAGATTAGGGCCTGAAGCAATCCTGCGGTGTTGCGGCCAGCTCACAAGAAAGCGAGTTGAAGAAAGGAGCTCAGGGGCACTGTAATTCACAAACCTGCAGAGTTATAAATGACAGCTATCATCCAAAAATATACTGAAGTAAGGCTGCCAAGAGGACTTGAAAGCCGGGCAGAATTGCAGGAAACCGATTTCAGGAGGTAGACTGGAATTGCATTTAAAGCATAGGAAAAGAGGCAGAAGGTCGACAATGATGCACTTGGCCAAAAAGGGCGTATGCGTTTTTTCCTGAATATATTCAGGAAAAAACGCATACGCCCTTTTTGGCCAACCAAGCAAGCTTGCAAAGGAAATCTGCACTACAATGAAGTCTCACTTCCCCCCCGTCAAAAGGGCCATCTGAAAAAAGTGTAAAATCCAGAAAGGCAGGACAGGCCATGGAGAACTGGGAGCCTTGTTATGCTGATGGGCGGGATGTAAATTGCCAACAGCCACTCGGGAGAAGTGTATGGTGTTTCCTGAAACATCTAAAAAACAAAGCAACAGAGCCTAGGGCACTTCCACTTATGGTCCTATAGCTTAGGGAAATTAAAATCAAAAAGACACAGCCACCCCAAAGTTTGGGATGGCTCTGTTTACAAGAAACTCGTTTACGGTACAAGTTCAATATCGCATAAAGCGAAAAATGGATAAAGAAGTTGTGGTACTTACGTACAATGCAATATCACTCAGCAATGACATCTATGTCATCAGGCCCATAGCAGCATGATGAGTGGATTCAGGTATGATGATTCTAACTGAAATAAGTCACACAGAAAAAGAAACATCATAAGATATCACTAATACACGGAATGTAAACTTGGCTACACAGGAACTGAATTTCAAAACAGAACATGGTCCCAAATTTAGAAAACCAACTTATGCTTGCTTAAGGGGAAAGGTGAGTTGGGGTGCTGCATAAAACCAGAGATTGAAATGAGCACAGATAAAGTTCCTTAAGCCAAATATGTAATAGACAAGAGCTACTCCTTGCTCAACGAAATGGACTCAAAACCCCATATTAAACGCCTAATAATGTACCTGACTAGTAAGTATCTTAAAACCTATGGATTGCTATGTCTCTGAAAGTGAATCAATCGTGAGTACAGGGGTAAAAACGCAGCAGTGATAGGATTGGAGAGTTTTGGTGAGCAAATGAAGACCCTTTGAAGTCATATTGCATGGTACCCATTCCACGGGTCTCAACTCTCCAGGTTTAAGGGATTCTTCCTTCAGCTAAAACATGCATGTGGAACCCAGAGTATGATCAACCGTGTGATCGGGAGACGTGTTGAAATATGTCTCAGTTCTCGTCCCCTGGTACTCGGGTGCAACATTCCAGATGCTTTACTAACACTCTCCCGACTTGGAGAGTCAGTGCCTTTAACCTCCTGTTTGGCCCAGTTTGCAAATTCCGCGGAAGATGAACAGGAATAGGGAGAACCAATGAGAGACTAGCTGGAGGTGTCTGGACGGGAAAATTTAACTCTCATTTCCCACCAGGAAGAGGAATTAACCAAAGGCTCAGCGTGCCATGCCGGAACCAGATTAGGGCCTGAAGCAATCCTGCGGTGTTGCGGCCAGCTCACAAGAAAGCGAGTTGAAGAAAGGAGCTCAGGGGCACTGTAATTCACAAACCTGCAGAGTTATAAATGACAGCTATCATCCAAAAATATACTGAAGTAAGGCTGCCAAGAGGACTTGAAAGCCGGGCAGAATTGCAGGAAACCGATTTCAGGAGGTAGACTGGAATTGCATTTAAAGCATAGGAAAAGAGGCAGAAGGTCGACAATGATGCACTTGGCCAAAAAGGGCGTATGCGTTTTTTCCTGAATATATTCAGGAAAAAACGCATACGCCCTTTTTGGCCAACCAAGCAAGCTTGCAAAGGAAATCTGCACTACAATGAAGTCTCACTTCCCCCCCGTCAAAAGGGCCATCTGAAAAAAGTGTAAAATCCAGAAAGGCAGGACAGGCCACGGAGAACTGGGAGCCTTGTTATGCTGATGGGCGGGATGTAAATTGCCAACAGCCACTCGGGAGAAGTGTATGGTGTTTCCTGAAACATCTAAAAAACAAAGCAACAGAGCCTAGGGCACTTCCACTTATGGTCCTATAGCTTAGGGAAATTAAAATCAAAAAGACACAGCCACCCCAAAGTTTGGGATGGCTCTGTTTACAAGAAACTCGTTTACGGTACAAGTTCAATATCGCATAAAGCGAAAAATGGATAAAGAAGTTGTGGTACTTACGTACAATGCAATATCACTCAGCAATGACATCTATGTCATCAGGCCCATAGCAGCATAATGAGTGGATTCAGGTATGATGATTCTAACTGAAATAAGTCACACAGAAAAAGAAACATCATAAGATATCACTAATACATGGAATGTAAACTTGGCTACACAGGAACTGAATTTCAAAACAGAACATGGTCCCAAATTTAGAAAACCAACTTATGCTTGCTTAAGGGGAAAGGTGAGTTGGGGTGCTGCATAAAACCAGAGATTGAAATGAGCACAGATAAAGTTCCTTAAGCCAAATATGTAATAGAAAAGAGCTACTCCTTGCTCAACGAAATGGACTCAAAACCCCATATTAAACGCCTAATAATGTACCTGACTAGTAAGTATCTTAAAACCTATGGATTGCTATGTCTCTGAAAGTGAATCAATCGTGAGTACAGGGGTAAAAACGCAGCAGTGATAGGATTGGAGAGTTTTGGTGAGCAAATGAAGACCCTTTGAAGTCATATTGCATGGTACCCATTCCACGGGTCTCAACTCTCCAGGTTTAAGGGATTCTTCCTTCAGCTAAAACATGCATGTGGAACCCAGAGTATGATCAACCGTGTGATCGGGAGACGTGTTGAAATATGTCTCAGTTCTCGTCCCCTGGTACTCGGGTGCAACATTCCAGATGCTTTACTAACACTCTCCCGACTTGGAGAGTCAGTGCCTTTAACCTCCTGTTTGGCCCAGTTTGCAAATTCCGCGGAAGATGAACAGGAATAGGGAGAACCAATGAGAGACTAGCTGGAGGTGTCTGGACGGGAAAATTTAACTCTCATTTCCCACCAGGAAGAGGAATTAACCAAAGGCTCAGCGTGCCATGCCGGAACCAGATTAGGGCCTGAAGCAATCCTGCGGTGTTGCGGCCAGCTCACAAGAAAGCGAGTTGAAGAAAGGAGCTCAGGGGCACTGTAATTCACAAACCTGCAGAGTTATAAATGACAGCTATCATCCAAAAATATACTGAAGTAAGGCTGCCAAGAGGACTTGAAAGCCGGGCAGAATTGCAGGAAACCGATTTCAGGAGGTAGACTGGAATTGCATTTAAAGCATAGGAAAAGAGGCAGAAGGTCGACAATGATGCACTTGGCCAAAAAGGGCGTATGCGTTTTTTCCTGAATATATTCAGGAAAAAACGCATACGCCCTTTTTGGCCAACCAAGCAAGCTTGCAAAGGAAATCTGCACTACAATGAAGTCTCACTTCCCCCCCGTCAAAAGGGCCATCTGAAAAAAGTGTAAAATCCAGAAAGGCAGGACAGGCCATGGAGAACTGGGAGCCTTGTTATGCTGATGGGCGGGATGTAAATTGCCAACAGCCACTCGGGAGAAGTGTATGGTGTTTCCTGAAACATCTAAAAAACAAAGCAACAGAGCCTAGGGCACTTCCACTTATGGTCCTATAGCTTAGGGAAATTAAAATCAAAAAGACACAGCCACCCCAAAGTTTGGGATGGCTCTGTTTACAAGAAACTCGTTTACGGTACAAGTTCAATATCGCATAAAGCGAAAAATGGATAAAGAAGTTGTGGTACTTACGTACAATGCAATATCACTCAGCAATGACATCTATGTCATCAGGCCCATAGCAGCATGATGAGTGGATTCAGGTATGATGATTCTAACTGAAATAAGTCACACAGAAAAAGAAACATCATAAGATATCACTAATACACGGAATGTAAACTTGGCTACACAGGAACTGAATTTCAAAACAGAACATGGTCCCAAATTTAGAAAACCAACTTATGCTTGCTTAAGGGGAAAGGTGAGTTGGGGTGCTGCATAAAACCAGAGATTGAAATGAGCACAGATAAAGTTCCTTAAGCCAAATATGTAATAGACAAGAGCTACTCCTTGCTCAACGAAATGGACTCAAAACCCCATATTAAACACCTAATAATGTACCTGACTAGTAAGTATCTTAAAACCTATGGATTGCTATGTCTCTGAAAGTGAATCAATCGTGAGTACAGGGGCAAAAACGCAGCAGTGATAGGATTGGAGAGTTTTGGTGAGCAAATGAAGACCCTTTGAAGTCATATTGCATGGTACCCATTCCACGGGTCTCAACTCTCCAGGTTTAAGGGATTCTTCCTTCAGCTAAAACATGCATGTGGAACCCAGAGTATGATCAACCGTGTGATCGGGAGACGTGTTGAAATATGTCTCAGTTCTCGTCCCCTGGTACTCGGGTGCAACATTCCAGATGCTTTACTAACACTCTCCCGACTTGGAGAGTCAGTGCCTTTAACCTCCTGTTTGGCGCAGTTTGCAAATTCCGCGGAAGATGAACAGGAATAGGGAGAGCCAATGAGAGACTAGCTGGAGGTGTCTGGACGGGAAAATTTAACTCTCATTTCCCACCAGGAAGAGGAATTAACCAAAGGCTCAGCGTGCCATGCCGGAACCAGATTAGGGCCTGAAGCAATCCTGCGGTGTTGCGGCCAGCTCACAAGAAAGCGAGTTGAAGAAAGGAGCTCAGGGGCACTGTAATTCACAAACCTGCAGAGTTATAAATGACAGCTATCATCCAAAAATATACTGAAGTAAGGCTGCCAAGAGGACTTGAAAGCCGGGCAGAATTGCAGGAAACCGATTTCAGGAGGTAGACTGGAATTGCATTTAAAGCATAGGAAAAGAGGCAGAAGGTCGACAATGATGCACTTGGCCAAAAAGGGCGTATGCGTTTTTTCCTGAATATATTCAGGAAAAAACGCATACGCCCTTTTTGGCCAACCAAGCAAGCTTGCAAAGGAAATCTGCACTACAATGAAGTCTCACTTCCCCCCCGTCAAAAGGGCCATCTGAAAAAAGTGTAAAATCCAGAAAGGCAGGACAGGCCATGGAGAACTGGGAGCCTTGTTATGCTGATGGGCGGGATGTAAATTGCCAACAGCCACTCGGGAGAAGTGTATGGTGTTTCCTGAAACATCTAAAAAACAAAGCAACAGAGCCTAGGGCACTTCCACTTATGGTCCTATAGCTTAGGGAAATTAAAATCAAAAAGACACAGCCACCCCAAAGCTTGGGATGGCTCTGTTTACAAGAAACTCGTTTACGGTACAAGTTCAATATCGCATAAAGCGAAAAATGGATAAAGAAGTTGTGGTACTTACGTACAATGCAATATCACTCAGCAATGACATCTATGTCATCAGCCCCATAGCAGCATAATGAGTGGATTCAGGTATGATGATTCTAACTGAAATAAGTCACACAGAAAAAGAAACATCATAAGATATCACTAATACACGGAATGTAAACTTGGCTACACAGGAACTGAATTTCAAAACAGAACACGGTCCCAAATTTAGAAAACCAACTTATGCTTGCTTAAGGGGAAAGGTGAGTTGGGGTGCTGCATAAAACCAGAGATTGAAATGAGCACAGATAAAGTTCCTTAAGCCAAATATGTAATAGACAAGAGCTACTCCTTGCTCAACGAAATGGACTCAAAACCCCATATTAAACGCCTAATAATGTACCTGACTAGTAAGTATCTTAAAACCTATGGATTGCTATGTCTCTGAAAGTGAATCAATCGGGAGTACAGGGGCAAAAACGCAGCAGTGATAGGATTGGAGAGTTTTGGTGAGCAAATGAAGACCCTTTGAAGTCATATTGCATGGTACCCATTCCACGGGTCTCAACTCTCCAGGTTTAAGGGATTCTTCCTTCAGCTAAAACATGCATGTGGAACCCAGAGTATGATCAACCGTGTGATCGGGAGACGTGTTGAAATATGTCTCAGTTCTCGTCCCCTGGTACTCGGGTGCAACATTCCAGATGCTTTACTAACACTCTCCCGACTTGGAGAGTCAGTGCCTTTAACCTCCTGTTTGGCCCAGTTTGCAAATTCCGCGGAAGATGAACAGGAATAGGGAGAACCAATGAGAGACTAGCTGGAGGTGTCTGGACGGGAAAATTTAACTCTCATTTCCCACCAGGAAGAGGAATTAACCAAAGGCTCAGCGTGCCATGCCGGAACCATATTAGGGCCTGAAGCAATCCTGCGGTGTTGCGGCCAGCTCACAAGAAAGCGAGTTGAAGAAAGGAGCTCAGGGGCACTGTAATTCACAAACCTGCAGAGTTATAAATGACAGCTATCATCCAAAAATATACTGAAGTAAGGCTGCCAAGAGGACTTGAAAGCCGGGCAGAATTGCAGGAAACCGATTTCAGGAGGTAGACTGGAATTGCAGTTAAAGCATAGGAAAAGAGGCAGAAGGTCGACAATGATGCACTTGGCCAAAAAGGGCGTATGCGTTTTTTCCTGAGTATATTCAGGAAAAAACGCATACGCCCTTTTTGGCCAACCAAGCAAGCTTGCAAAGGAAATCTGCACTACAATGAAGTCTCACTTCCCCCCGTCAAAAGGGCCATCTGAAAAAAGTGTAAAATCCAGAAAGGCAGGACAGGCCATGGAGAACTGGGAGCCTTGTTATGCTGATGGGCGGGATGTAAATTGCCAACAGCCACTCGGGAGAAGTGTATGGTGTTTCCTGAAACATCTAAAAAACAAAGCAACAGAGCCTAGGGCACTTCCACTTATGGTCCTATAGCTTAGGGAAATTAAAATCAAAAAGACACAGCCACCCCAAAGTTTGGGATGGCTCTGTTTACAAGAAACTCGTTTACGGTACAAGTTCAATATCGCATAAAGCGAAAAATGGATAAAGAAGTTGTGGTACTTACGTACAATGCAATATCACTCAGCAATGACATCTATGTCATCAGGCCCATAGCAGCATGATGAGTGTATTCAGGTATGATGATTCTAACTGAAATAAGTCACACAGAAAAAGAAACATCATAAGATATCACTAATACACGGAATGTAAACTTGGCTACACAGGAACTGAATTTCAAAACAGAACATGGTCCCAAATTTAGAAAACCAACTTATGCTTGCTTAAGGGGAAAGGTGAGTTGGGGTGCTGCATAAAACCAGAGATTGAAATGAGCACAGATAAAGTTCCTTAAGCCAAATATGTAATAGACAAGAGCTACTCCTTGCTCAACGAAATGGACTCAAAACCCCATATTAAACGCCTAAGAATGTACCTGACTAGTAAGTATCTTAAAACCTATGGATTGCTATGTCTCTGAAAGTGAATCAATCGTGAGTACAGGGGCAAAAACGCAGCAGTGATAGGATTGGAGAGTTTTGGTGAGCAAATGAAGACCCTTTGAAGTCATATTGCATGGTACCCATTCCACGGGTCTCAACTCTCCAGGTTTAAGGGATTCTTCCTTCAGCTAAAACATGCATGTGGAACCCAGAGTATGATCAACCGTGTGATCGGGAGACGTGTTGAAATATGTCTCAGTTCTCGTCCCCTGGTCCTCGGGTGCAACAATCCAGATGCTTTACTAACACTCTTCCGACTTGGAGAGTCAGTGCCTTTAACCTCCTGTTTGGCCCAGTTTGCAAATCCGCGGAAGATGAACAGGAATAGGGAGAACCAATGAGAGACTAGCTGGAGGTGTCTGGACGGGAAAATTTAACTCTCATTTCCCACCAGGAAGAGGAATTAACCAAAGGCTCAGCGTGCCATGCCGGAACCAGATTAGGGCCTGAAGCAATCCTGCGGTGTTGCGGCCAGCTCACAAGAAAGCGAGTTGAAGAAAGGAGCTCAGGGGCACTGTAATTCACAAACCTGCTGAGTTATAAATGACAGCTATCATCCAAAAATATACTGAAGTAAGGCTGCCAAGAGGACTTGAAAGCCGGGCAGAATTGCAGGAAACCGATTTCAGGAGGTAGACTGGAATTGCATTTAAAGCATAGGAAAAGAGGCAGAAGGTCGACAATGATGCACTTGGCCAAAAAGGGCGTATGCGTTTTTTCCTGAATATATTCAGGAAAAAACGCATACGCCCTTTTTGGTCAACCAAGCAAGCTTGCAAAGGAAATCTGCACTACAATGAAGTCTCACTTCCCCCCCATCAAAAGGGCCATCTGAAAAAAGTGTAAAATCCAGAAAGGCAGGACAGGCCATGGAGAACTGGGAGCCTTGTTATGCTGATGGGCGGGATGTAACTTGCCAACAGCCACTCGGGAGAAGTGTATGGTGTTTCCTGAAACATCTAAAAAACAAAGCAACAGAGCCTAGGGCACTTCCACTTATGGTCCTATAGCTTAGGGAAATTAAAATCAAAAAGACACAGCCACCCCAAAGTTTGGGATGGCTCTGTTTACAAGAAACTCGTTTACGGTACAAGTTCAATATCGCATAAAGCGAAAAATGGATAAAGAAGTTGTGGTACTTACGTACAATGCAATATCACTCAGCAATGACATCTATGTCATCAGGCCCATAGCAGCATGATGAGTGGATTCAGGTATGATGATTCTAACTGAAATAAGTCACACAGAAAAAGAAACATCATAAGATATCACTAATACACGGAATGTAAACTTGGCTACACAGGAACTGAATTTCAAAACAGAACATGGTCCCAAATTTAGAAAACCAACTTATGCTTGCTTAAGGGGAAAGGTGAGTTGGGGTGCTGCATAAAACCAGAGATTGAAATGAGCACAGATAAAGTTCCTTAAGCCAAATATGTAATAGACAAGAGCTACTCCTTGCTCAACGAAATGGACTCAAAACCCCATATTAAACGCCTAATAATGTACCTGACTAGTAAGTATCTTAAAACCTATGGATTGCTATGTCTCTGAAAGTGAATCAATCGTGAGTACAGGGGCAAAAAAGCAGCAGTGATAGGATTGGAGAGTTTTGGTGAGCAAATGAAGACCCTTTGAAGTCATATTGCATGGTACCCATTCCACGGGTCTCAACTCTCCAGGTTTAAGGGATTCTTCCTTCAGCTAAAACATGCATGTGGAACCCAGAGTATGATCAACCGTGTGATCGGGAGACGTGTTGAAATATGTCTCAGTTCTCGTCCCCTGGTACTCGGGTGCAACAATCCAGATGCTTTACTAACACTCTCTCGACTTGGAGAGTCAGTGCCTTTAACCTCCTGTTTGGCCCAGTTTGCAAATTCCGCGGAAGATGAACAGGAATAGGGAGAACCAATGAGAGACTAGCTGGAGGTGTCTGGACGGGAAAATTTAACTCTCATTTCCCACCAGGAAGAGGAATTAACCAAAGGCTCAGCGTGCCATGCCGGAACCAGATTAGGGCCTGAAGCAATCCTGCGGTGTTGCGGCCAGCTCACAAGAAAGCTAGTTGAAGAAAGGAGCTCAGGGGCACTGTAATTCACAAACCTGCAGAGTTATAAATGACAGCTATCATCCAAAAATATACTGAAGTAAGGCTGCCAAGAGGACTTGAAAGCCGGGCAGAATTGCAGGAAACCGATTTCAGGAGGTAGACTGGAATTGCATTTAAAGCATAGGAAAAGAGGCAGAAGGTCGACAATGATGCACTTGGCCAAAAAGGGCGTATGCGTTTTTTCCTGAATATATTCAGGAAAAAACGCATACGCCCTTTTTGGCCAACCAAGCAAGCTTGCAAAGGAAATCTGCACTACAATGAAGTCTCACTTCCCCCCCGTCAAAAGGGCCATCTGAAAAAAGTGTAAAATCCAGAAAGGCAGGACAGGCCATGGAGAACTGGGAGCCTTGTTATGCTGATGGGCGGGATGTAAATTGCCAACAGCCACTCGGGAGAAGTGTATGGTGTTTCCTGAAACATCTAAAAAACAAAGCAACAGAGCCTAGGGCACTTCCACTTATGGTCCTATAGCTTAGGGAAATTAAAATCAAAAAGACACAGCCACCCCAAAGTTTGGGATGGCTCTGTTTACAAGAAACTCGTTTACGGTACAAGTTCAATATCGCATAAAGCGAAAAATGGATAAAGAAGTTGTGGTACTTACGTACAATGCAATATCACTCAGCAATGACATCTATGTCATCAGGCCCATAGCAGCATGATGAGTGGATTCAGGTATGATGATTCTAACTGAAATAAGTCACACAGAAAAAGAAACATCATAAGATATCACTAATACACGGAATGTAAACTTGGCTACACAGGAACTGAATTTCAAAACAGAACATGGTCCCAAATTTAGAAAACCAACTTATGCTTGCTTAAGGGGAAAGGTGAGTTGGGGTGCTGCATAAAACCAGAGATTGAAATGAGCACAGATAAAGTTCCTTAAGCCAAATATGTAATAGACAAGAGCTACTCCTTGCTCAACGAAATGGACTCAAAACCCCATATTAAACGCCTAATAATGTACCTGACTAGTAAGTATCTTAAAACCTATGGATTGCTATGTCTCTGAAAGTGAATCAATCGTGAGTACAGGGGTAAAAACGCAGCAGTGATAGGATTGGAGAGTTTTGGTGAGCAAATGAAGACCCTTTGAAGTCATATTGCATGGTACCCATTCCACGGGTCTCAACTCTCCAGGTTTAAGGGATTCTTCCTTCAGCTAAAACATGCATGTGGAACCCAGAGTATGATCAACCGTGTGATCGGGAGACGTGTTGAAATATGTCTCAGTTCTCGTCCCCTGGTACTCGGGTGCAACATTCCAGATGCTTTACTAACACTCTCCCGACTTGGAGAGTCAGTGCCTTTAACCTCCTGTTTGGCCCAGTTTGCAAATTCCGCGGAAGATGAACAGGAATAGGGAGAACCAATGAGAGACTAGCTGGAGGTGTCTGGACGGGAAAATTTAACTCTCATTTCCCACCAGGAAGAGGAATTAACCAAAGGCTCAGCGTGCCATGCCGGAACCAGATTAGGGCCTGAAGCAATCCTGCGGTGTTGCGGCCAGCTCACAAGAAAGCGAGTTGAAGAAAGGAGCTCAGGGGCACTGTAATTCACAAACCTGCAGAGTTATAAATGACAGCTATCATCCAAAAATATACTGAAGTAAGGCTGCCAAGAGGACTTGAAAGCCGGGCAGAATTGCAGGAAACCGATTTCAGGAGGTAGACTGGAATTGCATTTAAAGCATAGGAAAAGAGGCAGAAGGTCGACAATGATGCACTTGGCCAAAAAGGGCGTATGCGTTTTTTCCTGAATATATTCAGGAAAAAACGCATACGCCCTTTTTGGCCAACCAAGCAAGCTTGCAAAGGAAATCTGCACTACAATGAAGTCTCACTTCCCCCCCGTCAAAAGGGCCATCTGAAAAAAGTGTAAAATCCAGAAAGGCAGGACAGGCCACGGAGAACTGGGAGCCTTGTTATGCTGATGGGCGGGATGTAAATTGCCAACAGCCACTCGGGAGAAGTGTATGGTGTTTCCTGAAACATCTAAAAAACAAAGCAACAGAGCCTAGGGCACTTCCACTTATGGTCCTATAGCTTAGCGAAATTAAAATCAAAAAGACACAGCCACCCCAAAGTTTGGGATGGCTCTGTTTACAAGAAACTCGTTTACGGTACAAGTTCAATATCGCATAAAGCGAAAAATGGATAAAGAAGTTGTGGTACTTACGTACAATGCAATATCACTCAGCAATGACATCTATGTCATCAGGCCCATAGCAGCATAATGAGTGGATTCAGGTATGATGATTCTAACTGAAATAAGTCACACAGAAAAAGAAACATCATAAGATATCACTAATACATGGAATGTAAACTTGGCTACACAGGAACTGAATTTCAAAACAGAACATGGTCCCAAATTTAGAAAACCAACTTATGCTTGCTTAAGGGGAAAGGTGAGTTGGGGTGCTGCATAAAACCAGAGATTGAAATGAGCACAGATAAAGTTCCTTAAGCCAAATATGTAATAGAAAAGAGCTACTCCTTGCTCAACGAAATGGACTCAAAACCCCATATTAAACGCCTAATAATGTACCTGACTAGTAAGTATCTTAAAACCTATGGATTGCTATGTCTCTGAAAGTGAATCAATCGTGAGTACAGGGGTAAAAACGCAGCAGTGATAGGATTGGAGAGTTTTGGTGAGCAAATGAAGACCCTTTGAAGTCATATTGCATGGTACCCATTCCACGGGTCTCAACTCTCCAGGTTTAAGGGATTCTTCCTTCAGCTAAAACATGCATGTGGAACCCAGAGTATGATCAACCGTGTGATCGGGAGACGTGTTGAAATATGTCTCAGTTCTCGTCCCCTGGTACTCGGGTGCAACATTCCAGATGCTTTACTAACACTCTCCCGACTTGGAGAGTCAGTGCCTTTAACCTCCTGTTTGGCCCAGTTTGCAAATTCCGCGGAAGATGAACAGGAATAGGGAGAACCAATGAGAGACTAGCTGGAGGTGTCTGGACGGGAAAATTTAACTCTCATTTCCCACCAGGAAGAGGAATTAACCAAAGGCTCAGCGTGCCATGCCGGAACCAGATTAGGGCCTGAAGCAATCCTGCGGTGTTGCGGCCAGCTCACAAGAAAGCGAGTTGAAGAAAGGAGCTCAGGGGCACTGTAATTCACAAACCTGCAGAGTTATAAATGACAGCTATCATCCAAAAATATACTGAAGTAAGGCTGCCAAGAGGACTTGAAAGCCGGGCAGAATTGCAGGAACCCGATTTCAGGAGGTTGACTGGAATTGCATTTAAAGCATAGGAAATGAGGCAGAAGGTCGACAATGATGCACTTGGCCAAAAAGGGCGTATGCGTTTTTTCCTGAATATATTCAGGAAAAAACGCATACGCCCTTTTTGGCCAACCAAGCAAGCTTGCAAAGGAAATCTGCACAACAATGAAGTCTCACTTCACCCCCGTCAAAAGGGCCATCTGAAAAAAGTGTAAAATCCAGAAAGGCAGGACAGGCCATGGAGAACTGGGAGCCTTGTTATGCTGATGGGCGGGATGTAAATTGCCAACAGCCACTCGGGAGAAGTGTATGGTGTTTCCTGAAACATCTAAAAAACAAAGCAACAGAGCCTAGGGCACTTCCACTTATGGTCCTATAGCTTAGGGAAATTAAAATCAAAAAGACACAGCCACCCCAAAGTTTGGGATGGCTCTGTTTACAAGAAACTCGTTTACGGTACAAGTTCAATATCGCATAAAGCGAAAAATGGATAAAGAAGTTGTGGTACTTACGTACAATGCAATATCACTCAGCAATGACATCTATGTCATCAGGCCCATAGCAGCATAATGAGTGGATTCACGTATGATGATTCTAACTGAAATAAGTCACACAGAAAAAGAAACATCATAAGATATCACTAATACACGGAATGTAAACTTGGCTACACAGGAACTAAATTTCAAAACAGAACATGGTCCCAAATTTAGAAAACCAACTTATGCTTGCTTAAGGGGAAAGGTGAGTTGGGGTGCTGCATAAAACCAGAGATTGAAATGAGCACAGATAAAGTTCCTTAAGCCAAATATGTAATAGACAAGAGCTACTCCTTGCTCAACGAAATGGACTCAAAACCCCATATTAAACGCCTAATAATGTACCTGACTAGTAAGTATCTTAAAACCTATGGATTGCTATGTCTCTGAAAGTGAATCAATCGTGAGTACAGGGGCAAAAACGCAGCAGTGATAGGATTGGAGAGTTTTGGTGAGCAAATGAAGACCCTTTGAAGTCATATTGCATGGTACCCATTCCACGGGTCTCAACTCTCCAGGTTTAAGGGATTCTTCCTTCAGCTAAAACATGCATGTGGAACCCAGAGTATGATCAACCGTGTGATCGGGAGACGTGTTGAAATATGTCTCAGTTCTCGTCCCCTGGTACTCGGGTGCAACATTCCAGATGCTTTACTAACACTCTCCCGACTTGGAGAGTCAGTGCCTTTAACCTCCTGTTTGGCCCAGTTTGCAAATTCCGCGGAAGATGAACAGGAATAGGGAGAACCAATGAGAGACTAGCTGGAGGTGTCTGGACGGGAAAATTTAACTCTCATTTCCCACCAGGAAGAGGAATTAACCAAAGGCTCAGCGTGCCATGCCGGAACCAGATTAGGGCCTGAAGCAATCCTGCGGTGTTGCGGCCAGCTCACAAGAAAGCGAGTTGAAGAAAGGAGCTCAGGGGCACTGTAATTCACAAACCTGCAGAGTTATAAATGACAGCTATCATCCAAAAATATACTGAAGTAAGGCTGCCAAGAGGACTTGAAAGCCGGGCAGAATTGCAGGAAACCGATTTCAGGAGGTTGACTGGAATTGCATTTAAAGCATAGGAAAAGAGGCAGAAGGTCGACAATGATGCACTTGGCCAAAAAGGGCGTATGCGTTTTTTCCTGAATATATTCAGGAAAAAACGCATACGCCCTTTTTGGCCAACCAAGCAAGCTTGCAAAGGAAATCTGCACTACAATGAAGTCTCACTTCCCCCCCGTCAAAAGGGCCATCTGAAAAAAGTGTAAAATCCAGAAAGGCAGGACAGGCCATGGAGAACTGGGAGCCTTGTTATGCTGATGGGCGGGATGTAAATTGCCAACAGCCACTCGGGAGAAGTGTATGGTGTTTCCTGAAACATCTAAAAAACAAAGCAACAGAGCCTAGGGCACTTCCACTTATGGTCCTATAGCTTAGGGAAATTAAAATCAAAAAGACACAGCCACCCCAAAGTTTGGGATGGCTCTGTTTACAAGAAACTCGTTTACGGTACAAGTTCAATATCGCATAAAGCGGAAAATGGATAAAGAAGTTGTGGTACTTACGTACAATGCAATATCACTCAGCAATGACATCTATGTCATCAGGCCCATAGCAGCATAATGAGTGGATTCAGGTATGATGATTCTAACTGAAATAAGTCACACAGAAAAAGAAACATCATAAGATATCACTAATACACGGAATGTAAACTTGGCTACACAGGAACTGAATTTCAAAACAGAACATGGTCCCAAATTTAGAAAATCAACTTATGCTTGCTTAAGGGGAAAGGTGAGTTGGGGTGCTGCATAAAACCAGAGATTGAAATGAGCACAGATAAAGTTCCTTAAGCCAAATATGTAATAGACAAGAGCTACTCCTTGCTCAACGAAATGGACTCAAAACCCCATATTAAACGCCTAATAATGTACCTGACTAGTAAGTATCTTAAAACCTATGGATTGCTATGTCTCTGAAAGTGAATCAATCGTGAGTACAGGGGCAAAAACGCAGCAGTGATAGGATTGGAGAGTTTTGGTGAGCAAATGAAGACCCTTTGAAGTCATATTGCATGGTACCCATTCCACGGGTCTCAACTCTCCAGGTTTAAGGGATTCTTCCTTCAGCTAAAACATGCATGTGGAACCCAGAGTATGATCAACCGTGTGATCGGGAGACGTGTTGAAATATGTCTCAGTTCTCGTCCCCTGGTACTCGGGTGCAACCTTCCAGATGCTTTACTAACACTCTCCCGACTTGGAGAGTCAGTGCCTTTAACCTCCTGTTTGGCCCAGTTTGCAAATTCCGCGGAAGATGAACAGGAATAGGGAGAACCAATGAGAGACTAGCTGGAGGTGTCTGGACGGGAAAATTTAACTCTCATTTCCCACCAGGAAGAGGAATTAACCAAAGGCTCAGCATGCCATGCCGGAACCAGATTAGGGCCTGAAGCAATCCTGCGGTGTTGCGGCCAGCTCACAAGAAAGCGAGTTGAAGAAAGGAGCTCAGGGGCACTGTAATTCACAAACCTGCAGAGTTATAAATGACAGCTATCATCCAAAAATATACTGAAGTAAGGCTGCCAAGAGGACTTGAAAGCCGGGCAGAATTGCAGGAAACCGATTTCAGAAGGTAGACTGGAATTGCATTTAAAGCATAGGAAAAGAGGCAGAAGGTCGACAATGATGCACTTGGCCAAAAAGGGCGTATGCGTTTTTTCCTGAATATATTCAGGAAAAAACGCATACGCCCTTTTTGGCCAACCAAGCAAGCTTGCAAAGGAAATCTGCACTACAATGAAGTCTCACTTCCCCCCCGTCAAAAGGGCCATCTGAAAAAAGTGTAAAATCCAGAAAGGCAGGACAGGCCATGGAGAACTGGGAGCCTTGTTATGCTGATGGGCGGGATGTAAATTGCCAACAGCCACTCGGGAGAATTGTATGGTGTTTCCTGAAACATCTAAAAAACAAAGCAACAGAGCCTAGGGCACTTCCACTTATGGTCCTATAGCTTAGGGAAATTAAAATCAAAAAGACACAGCCACCCCAAAGTTTGGGATGGCTCTGTTTACAAGAAACTCGTTTACGGTACAAGTTCAATATCGCATAAAGCGAAAAATGGATAAAGAAGTTGTGGTACTTACGTACAATGCAATATCACTCAGCAATGACATCTATGTCATCAGGCCCATAGCAGCATAATGCGTGGATTCAGGTATGATGATTCTAACTGAAATAAGTCACACAGAAAAAGAAACATCATAAGATATCACTAATACACGGAATGTAAACTTGGCTACACAGGAACTGAATTTCAAAACAGAACATGGTCCCAAATTTAGAAAATCAACTTATGCTTGCTTAAGGGGAAAGGTGAGTTGGGGTGCTGCATAAAACCAGAGATTGAAATGAGCACAGATAAAGTTCCTTAAGCCAAATATGTAATAGACAAGAGCTACTCCTTGCTCAACGAAATGGACTCAAAACCCCATATTAAACGCCTAATAATGTACCTGACTAGTAAGTATCTTAAAACCTATGGATTGCTATGTCTCTGAAAGTGAATCAATCGTGAGTACAGGGGCAAAAACGCAGCAGTGATAGGATTGGAGAGTTTTGGTGAGCAAATGAAGACCCTTTGAAGTCATATTGCATGGTACCCATTCCACGGGTCTCAACTCTCCAGGTTTAAGGGATTCTTCCTTCAGCTAAAACATGCATGTGGAACCCAGAGTATGATCAACCGTGTGATCGGGAGACGTGTTGAAATATGTCTCAGTTCTCGTCCCCTGGTACTCGGGTGCAACATTCCAGATGCTTTACTAACACTCTCCCGACTTGGAGAGTCAGTGCCTTTAACCTCCTGTTTGGCCCAGTTTGCAAATTCCGCGGAAGATGAACAGGAATAGGGAGAACCAATGAGAGACTAGCTGGAGGTGTCTGGACGGGAAAATTTAACTCTCATTTCCCACCAGGAAGAGGAATTAACCAAAGGCTCAGCGTGCCATGCCGGAACCAGATTAGGGCCTGAAGCAATCCTGCGGTGTTGCGGCCAGCTCACAAGAAAGCGAGTTGAAGAAAGGAGCTCAGGGGCACTGTAATTCACAAACCTGCAGAGTTATAAATGACAGCTATCATCCAAAAATATACTGAAGTAAGTCTGCCAAGAGGACTTGAAAGCCGGGCAGAATTGCAGGAAACCGATTTCAGGAGGTAGACTGGAATTGCATTTAAAGCATAGGAAAAGAGGCAGAAGGTCGACAATGATGCACTTGGCCAAAAAGGGCGTATGCGTTTTTTCCTGAATATATTCAGGAAAAAACGCATACGCCCTTTTTGGCCAACCAAGCAAGCTTGCAAAGGAAATCTGCACTACAATGAAGTCTCACTTCCCCCCCGTCAAAAGGGCCATCTGGTAAAAGTGTAAAATCCAGAAAGGCAGGACAGGCCATGGAGAACTGGGAGCCTTGTTATGCTGATGGGCGGGATGTAAATTGCCAACAGCCACTCGGGAGAAGTGTATGGTGTTTCCTGAAACATCTAAAAAACAAAGCAACAGAGCCTAGGGCACTTCCACTTATGGTCCTATAGCTTAGGGAAATTAAAATCAAAAAGACACAGCCACCCCAAAGTTTGGGATGGCTCTGTTTACAAGAAACTCGTTTACGGTACAAGTTCAATATCGCATAAAGCGAAAAATGGATAAAGAAGTTGTGGTACTTACGTACAATGCAATATCACTCAGCAATGACATCTATGTCATCAGGCCCATAGCAGCATAATGCGTGGATTCAGGTATGATGATTCTAACTGAAATAAGTCACACAGAAAAAGAAACATCATAAGATATCACTAATACACGGAATGTAAACTTGGCTACACAGGAACTGAATTTCAAAACAGAACATGGTCCCAAATTTAGAAAATCAACTTATGCTTGCTTAAGGGGAAAGGTGAGTTGGGGTGCTGCATAAAACCAGAGATTGAAATGAGCACAGATAAAGTTCCTTAAGCCAAATATGTAATAGACAAGAGCTACTCCTTGCTCAACGAAATGGACTCAAAACCCCATATTAAACGCCTAATAATGTACCTGACTAGTAAGTATCTTAAAACCTATGGATTGCTATGTCTCTGAAAGTGAATCAATCGTGAGTACAGGGGCAAAAACGCAGCAGTGATAGGATTGGAGAGTTTTGGTGAGCAAATGAAGACCCTTTGAAGTCATATTGCATGGTACCCATTCCACGGGTCTCAACTCTCCAGGTTTAAGGGATTCTTCCTTCAGCTAAAACATGCATGTGGAACCCAGAGTATGATCAACCGTGTGATCGGGAGACGTGTTGAAATATGTCTCAGTTCTCGTCCCCTGGTACTCGGGTGCAACATTCCAGATGCTTTACTAACACTCTCCCGACTTGGAGAGTCAGTGCCTTTAACCTCCTGTTTGGCCCAGTTTGCAAATTCCGCGGAAGATGAACAGGAATAGGGAGAACCAATGAGAGACTAGCTGGAGGTGTCTGGACGGGAAAATTTAACTCTCATTTCCCACCAGGAAGAGGAATTAACCAAAGGCTCAGCGTGCCATGCCAGAACCAGATTAGGGCCTGAAGCAATCCTGCGGTGTTGCGGCCAGCTCACAAGAAAGTGAGTTGAAGAAAGGAGCTCAGGGGCACTGTAATTCACAAACCTGCAGAGTTATAAATGACAGCTATCATCCAAAAATATACTGAAGTAAGGCTGCCAAGAGGACTTGAAAGCCGGGCAGAATTGCAGGAAACCGATTTCAGGAGGTAGACTGGAATTGCATTTAAAGCATAGGAAAAGAGGCAGAAGGTCGACAATGATGCACTTGGCCAAAAAGGGCGTATGCGTTTTTTCCTGAATATATTCAGGAAAAAACGCATACGCCCTTTTTGGCCAACCAAGCAAGCTTGCAAAGGAAATCTGCACTACAATGAAGTCTCACTTCCCCCCCGTCAAAAGGGCCATCTGAAAAAAGTGTAAAATCCAGAAAGGCAGGACAGGCCATGGAGAACTGGGAGCCTTGTTATGCTGATGGGCGGGATGTAAATTGCCAACAGCCACTGGGGAGAAGTGTATGGTGTTTCCTGAAACATCTAAAAAACAAAGCAACAGAGCCTAGGGCACTTCCACTTATGGTCCTATAGCTTAGGGAAATTAAACTCAAAAAGACACAGCCACCCCAAAGTTTGGAACGGCTCTGTTTACAAGAACCTCGTTTACGGTACAAGTTCAATATCGCATAAAGCGAAAAATGGATAAAGAAGTTGTGGTACTTACGTACAATGCAATATCACTCAGCAATGACATCTATGTCATCAGGCCCATAGCAGCATAATGAGTGGATTCAGGTATGATGATTCTAACTGAAATAAGTCACACAGAAAAAGAAACATCATAAGATATCACTAATACACGGAATGTAAACTTGGCTACACAGGAACTGAATTTCAAAACAGAACATGGTCCCAAATTTAGAAAATCAACTTATGCTTGCTTAAGGGGAAAGGTGAGTTGGGGTGCTGCATAAAACCAGAGATTGAAATGAGCACAGATAAAGTTCCTTAAGCCAAATATGTAATAGACAAGAGCTACTCCTTGCTCAACGAAATGGACTCAAAACCCCATATTAAACGCCTAATAATGTACCTGACTAGTAAGTATCTTAAAACCTATGGATTGCTATGTCTCTGAAAGTGAATCAATCGTGAGTACAGGGGCAAAAACGCAGCAGTGATAGGATTGGAGAGTTTTGGTGAGCAAATGAAGACCCTTTGAAGTCATATTGCATGGTACCCATTCCACGGGTCTCAACTCTCCAGGTTTAAGGGATTCTTCCTTCAGCTAAAACATGCATGTGGAACCCAGAGTATGATCAACCGTGTGATCGGGAGACGTGTTGAAATATGTCTCAGTTCTCGTCCCCTGGTACTCGGGTGCAACATTCCAGATGCTTTACTAACACTCTCCCGACTTGGAGAGTCAGTGCCTTTAACCTCCTGTTTGGCCCAGTTTGCAAATTCCGCGGAAGATGAACAGGAATAGGGAGAACCAATGAGAGACTAGCTGGAGGTGTCTGGACGGGAAAATTTAACTCTCATTTCCCACCAGGAAGAGGAATTAACCAAAGGCTCAGCGTGCCATGCCGGAACCAGATTAGGGCCTGAAGCAATCCTGCGGTGTTGCGGCCAGCTCACAAGAAAGCGAGTTGAAGAAAGGAGCTCAGGGGCACTGTAATTCACAAACCTGCAGAGTTATAAATGACAGCTATCATCCAAAAATATACTGAAGTAAGGCTGCCAAGAGGACTTGAAAGCCGGGCAGAATTGCAGGAAACCGATTTCAGGAGGTTGACTGGAATTGCATTTAAAGCATAGGAAAAGAGGCAGAAGGTCGACAATGATGCACTTGGCCAAAAAGGGCGTATGCGTTTTTTCCTGAATATATTCAGGAAAAAACGCATACGCCCTTTTTGGCCAACCAAGCAAGCTTGCAAAGGAAATCTGCACTACAATGAAGTCTCACTTCCCCCCCGTCAAAAGGGCCATCTGAAAAAAGTGTAAAATCCAGAAAGGCAGGACAGGCCATGGAGAACTGGGAGCCTTGTTATGCTGATGGGCGGGATGTAAATTACCAACAGCCACTCGGGAGAAGTGTATGGTGTTTCCTGAAACATCTAAAAAACAAAGCAACAGAGCCTAGGGCACTTCCACTTATGGTCCTATAGCTTAGGGAAATTAAAATCAAAAAGACACAGCCACCCCAAAGTTTGGGATGGCTCTGTTTACAAGAAACTCGTTTACGGTACAAGTTCAATATCGCATAAAGCGGAAAATGGATAAAGAAGTTGTGGTACTTACGTACAATGCAATATCACTCAGCAATGACATCTATGTCATCAGGCCCATAGCAGCATAATGAGTGGATTCAGGTATGATGATTCTAACTGAAATAAGTCACACAGAAAAAGAAACATCATAAGATATCACTAATACACGGAATGTAAACTTGGCTACACAGGAACTGAATTTCAAAACAGAACATGGTCCCAAATTTAGAAAATCAACTTATGCTTGCTTAAGGGGAAAGGTGAGTTGGGGTGCTGCATAAAACCAGAGATTGAAATGAGCACAGATAAAGTTCCTTAAGCCAAATATGTAATAGACAAGAGCTACTCCTTGCTCAACGAAATGGACTCAAAACCCCATATTAAACGCCTAATAATGTACCTGACTAGTAAGTATCTTAAAACCTATGGATTGCTATGTCTCTGAAAGTGAATCAATCGTGAGTACAGGGGCAAAAACGCAGCAGTGATAGGATTGGAGAGTTTTGGTGAGCAAATGAAGACCCTTTGAAGTCATATTGCATGGTACCCATTCCACGGGTCTCAACTCTCCAGGTTTAAGGGATTCTTCCTTCAGCTAAAACATGCATGTGGAACCCAGAGTATGATCAACCGTGTGATCGGGAGACGTGTTGAAATATGTCTCAGTTCTCGTCCCCTGGTACTCGGGTGCAACCTTCCAGATGCTTTACTAACACTCTCCCGACTTGGAGAGTCAGTGCCTTTAACCTCCTGTTTGGCCCAGTTTGCAAATTCCGCGGAAGATGAACAGGAATAGGGAGAACCAATGAGAGACTAGCTGGAGGTGTCTGGACGGGAAAATTTAACTCTCATTTCCCACCAGGAAGAGGAATTAACCAAAGGCTCAGCATGCCATGCCGGAACCAGATTAGGGCCTGAAGCAATCCTGCGGTGTTGCGGCCAGCTCACAAGAAAGCGAGTTGAAGAAAGGAGCTCAGGGGCACTGTAATTCACAAACCTGCAGAGTTATAAATGACAGCTATCATCCAAAAATATACTGAAGTAAGGCTGCCAAGAGGACTTGAAAGCCGGGCAGAATTGCAGGAAACCGATTTCAGAAGGTAGACTGGAATTGCATTTAAAGCATAGGAAAAGAGGCAGAAGGTCGACAATGATGCACTTGGCCAAAAAGGGCGTATGCGTTTTTTCCTGAATATATTCAGGAAAAAACGCATACGCCCTTTTTGGCCAACCAAGCAAGCTTGCAAAGGAAATCTGCACTACAATGAAGTCTCACTTCCCCCCCGTCAAAAGGGCCATCTGAAAAAAGTGTAAAATCCAGAAAGGCAGGACAGGCCATGGAGAACTGGGAGCCTTGTTATGCTGATGGGCGGGATGTAAATTGCCAACAGCCACTCGGGAGAATTGTATGGTGTTTCCTGAAACATCTAAAAAACAAAGCAACAGAGCCTAGGGCACTTCCACTTATGGTCCTATAGCTTAGGGAAATTAAAATCAAAAAGACACAGCCACCCCAAAGTTTGGGATGGCTCTGTTTACAAGAAACTCGTTTACGGTACAAGTTCAATATCGCATAAAGCGAAAAATGGATAAAGAAGTTGTGGTACTTACGTACAATGCAATATCACTCAGCAATGACATCTATGTCATCAGGCCCATAGCAGCATAATGCGTGGATTCAGGTATGATGATTCTAACTGAAATAAGTCACACAGAAAAAGAAACATCATAAGATATCACTAATACACGGAATGTAAACTTGGCTACACAGGAACTGAATTTCAAAACAGAACATGGTCCCAAATTTAGAAAATCAACTTATGCTTGCTTAAGGGGAAAGGTGAGTTGGGGTGCTGCATAAAACCAGAGATTGAAATGAGCACAGATAAAGTTCCTTAAGCCAAATATGTAATAGACAAGAGCTACTCCTTGCTCAACGAAATGGACTCAAACCCCATATTAAACGCCTAATAATGTACCTGACTAGTAAGTATCTTAAAACCTATGGATTGCTATGTCTCTGAAAGTGAATCAATCGTGAGTACAGGGGCAAAAACGCAGCAGTGATAGGATTGGAGAGTTTTGGTGAGCAAATGAAGACCCTTTGAAGTCATATTGCATGGTACCCATTCCACGGGTCTCAACTCTCCAGGTTTAAGGGATTCTTCCTTCAGCTAAAACATGCATGTGGAACCCAGAGTATGATCAACCGTGTGATCGGGAGACGTGTTGAAATATGTCTCAGTTCTCGTCCCCTGGTACTCGGGTGCAACATTCCAGATGCTTTACTAACACTCTCCCGACTTGGAGAGTCAGTGCCTTTAACCTCCTGTTTGGCCCAGTTTGCAAATTCCGCGGAAGATGAACAGGAATAGGGAGAACCAATGAGAGACTAGCTGGAGGTGTCTGGACGGGAAAATTTAACTCTCATTTCCCACCAGGAAGAGGAATTAACCAAAGGCTCAGCGTGCCATGCCGGAACCAGATTAGGGCCTGAAGCAATCCTGCGGTGTTGCGGCCAGCTCACAAGAAAGCGAGTTGAAGAAAGGAGCTCAGGGGCACTGTAATTCACAAACCTGCAGAGTTATAAATGACAGCTATCATCCAAAAATATACTGAAGTAAGTCTGCCAAGAGGACTTGAAAGCCGGGCAGAATTGCAGGAAACCGATTTCAGGAGGTAGACTGGAATTGCATTTAAAGCATAGGAAAAGAGGCAGAAGGTCGACAATGATGCACTTGCCAAAAAGGGCGTATGCGTTTTTTCCTGAATATATTCAGGAAAAAACGCATACGCCCTTTTTGGCCAACCAAGCAAGCTTGCAAAGGAAATCTGCACTACAATGAAGTCTCACTTCC